>NW_010274086.1:0-21989 GCF_000690775.1 Eurypyga helias
GAAACAATAAGGAAAGCTAAGGTTTCCTTAGAACTAAACCTGGCAAGGGAAGTCAAGGACAACATGAAAGTCTTTTTCAAGTACATTGGCAGAAAAAAAGACCAGAGAAAATGTGGGCTCACTGCTGAATGAAGTGGGTGCCCTGGTGACCAAGAATATGGAGAAGGCGGAGTTACTGAATGCCACCTTTACATTGGTCTTTACTGCTAAGACCAGCCCTTAGGAGTCCCAGAGCTTGAAAAACATAGAGGAAGTAATGAAAAAGGAAGATTTTGCCTCAGCTGAAGAGGATTGGGTTAGAAATCAATTGAGCAAACTCAACATCCACAAATCCATGGGCCCTGATGGGATGCACCCACAAGTGCTGAGGGAGCTGGAGGAAGTCATTACTAGGCCACTCTCCATAATCTTTGAATAGTCCTGGAGAATGGGAGAGATGCCTGAGGACTGCAGGAAAACCAATATTACTCCAATTTTCAAAAAAGGCAAGAAGGAGGACCTGGGTAACTATAAGTTGGTCAGCCTCATCTCCATCTCTGGGATGACCTCTAGAGGTCCCTTCCAACCCCTTCCACTCTGTGAATCTGTGTGTGAAGATATCTTCTGACTCAAGCTTTCACATTTTAGGCTGCTGTGTCATTGGGTGCCAGAAGACTGAATAGCATTGGAGGTCTTAGAGGGATCCCGATTTCCAGATTTGCCTGGAGACCAGGCCCAGTGGCTACCAAAGCTAGTGATGTCTTTGCCTGTTCAGTGATGTTGGGCCACCCTGCAGGCAGGAGGGATTTGGCACTTCAGCTTCCTAAGGGTCTCCCCTGGAATAGCACTCTTGCACACCCTTGCTTCCATGCGGGGATAAGAGTCAACTGTCTTAAGTACAATTCAAGTACCATAGTGGGAAACTCAGCCAGGTGGTCTGAAGTATGTGGCTGAGCATCTTGTTCCAGACCATCCAGGATCTACAAAAACAATGTAGAAGTTACAGTTTTCTATTTCCTTATGTTTTAAAAATCTAGAATCACACATGAACATATATCCATAAATATATATATACTCACATTCATACATAGCCATAGATACACTCTGTAGATACATATATAAATTTATACAAATGGACACAGACATTACATATGTAAGTATACACACACAATCTGATTTAGTCCATAATCACATATTGAGAAGATAGTGTGTGTGCGTGTGTGCGCTTTTGCACATACAGGCATAAACATACATTTGAGTCTTAAAGAACTAAGCTAGTTATGCATAAGTTTAGTGCATATCTAATAAAATTATGTTTTCAGTCCATGTTTCTAGAATAACTTAACATTTTTTAATGCCTCTTTTTCTGTTGAATTTGAAATTTAAATAAAAATATTTCAAGAAGATTACTAATGTAATATGGTTTTTAAAGGATCAGCTCCACTTCAAAACAAAGTTGCTTTCTAAAAGTCTCATATTTATATTTCTCAAGTTCTAAATTACCATAAATTTATATTGTAAATTACCTAAAATGTATTTTGAAAAAAGTTCAACAAATCTGTCTCAATCACAAGGAAAATAATACCTGGACATATCAATCTTTCCACAATTTCACATACATACAAAGATTTTGTTAGTTTAATCTTTTAAAAGACTAAGAAATCTGAGATGTGGTTGGAGTTGTTGGTCGGTTTTGCAATGTATGTTTCCCTTCTGTTTCTCTAATAACACTAAAATAAACTGAAGCATTTGAATTCATATTTTGAAGGACATTAGAAAGTTTTTTCTACTATTTCAATCGTTATTCCATTTCCATTATTTTCTGCACTTCCCTGCTCAAACAAGTCCTTGGACATTCGAATGCACCAGAAGACAAGGCATCCTGAACACTAGAGGGCAGATTAGAAACAAACCATCAAGATAAGCTCCTCATTCAGCTAATGAAATACACATTGTCTTCTATTTGTTTTTGGTCTTTCTTTTTCCATTCTATAAGCCATTCTACAAATCTGTGATTATTTTAACTTTAAATATCTATGCCAATGACCACAATTGCATAGCATTTTATTTTCTCTTAAATATTCCTTCAGACCCAAAGCAGAGAACTTCACGAATAGAAAAATCACATTCAGACGTTGAGGTTCAAGAACTGTTGCTTACACGCTTTCTGTAGCTGATGGAAAACAGCTCATGGCACTAAGACTATACACAGAGTGAGCTCTAGGGCAAACCAGAAAAATCCTTCACACCCTTGTACATATGCTGCTACTGCAAGCATATCTGAGTTACGGTGACCAGCACCCAGGGCTAAAAGTTTACACATCAAAGATTATATTCAGTTGCTTGGCACCCATTTTACTGCATGCTTCCTCCTCCAGCCTCGTCCTGCATTTCCTCCATCCTGAAAACACTGATACACAATTGTGTGTCCCCCTTCCTGTAGTCACATCCACTGAGTATCCTGCATTTGGATGACAAAGATGAGATTTCTATCACTCCCAGAGGTTGGTGGTTTCTGATACAGAGGCAGAATTCCCATATATCAGCAGAACTCACATGCACATTTAAGAACATAAGACAGTTTATCACCTTCATGCTGCCAGAAGCAGCCAGCCCATAAACATTTGAGAAAATTCACCTCATATCTCAGGACAGCTTGAGCAAATACTTTTATTTAAAGTCAGTCACAGCCTCACAGAAAGCTCTGAATCACACCTGGGGTGGAGCAATCATGCTTAACTCTTTTTCACATCTTTAGCATGTCTCTTACCACCCCCAGGAACCTACAAGACTGCTGTAATTCAGAGGGATGTCTCAGTACAGTTCACAAACACACCTCCCTGTGCAGCACTGCTCTCTCAGCATAAATGCAAATACAGACTCTGCAGTATCTCACACACATAACATTTGGTACTATGCACATCATCCCTAGATGTTTTGGGAAGCTGCTTTCTTCTAAATGCTGAAATAAAGAAAAAAATATGCTATTCTTCAGGTCATGATTTTTTCTGGCAAACTCCAGTACAGATATATTCAACTCAGCATATATCTTGTGGATTTAGGAAGGCAGAGAACAAAAATAGAGAGTATCTGCTGCTGGGTGTACAGGCAGAGACATGCAGATGCATCAGTGTGGCTCAAAGACTGAACTAACGTATCTCAAGGGTTCTCAGAAGGACTTACTAACTTGGGTACAGACACATGTATCCATGTCATATGACTTCTGGCTCAGAGAAGCCTCTCAGAAGCATGCAAAAATGAAGACCACAAACTTCATGCCTCCAGTCTCTTCAAGACCAGCAAGGAATTCCAAAGCAGTTCTCTCAGCCATCCAGAGATGGAGAAGATATGCAACATGAGCATGATAAACCCTCAGGCAGGGCAAAATGGACACATCAGTTGATCCCACATCAGGTATCGTTTCCCCCTTGGTAAAACACAAGCGACACTGGATCCTATAAAAATTACTGAGAAGCCTTCTGCCCTCCTCCTCCTTGGGGTCCCTCTGCTGCTGCTCCCTCCTTGGCTTCCTCCTCCTCATCCTGTGCTACCTTCAGCCCTTTCTGAAACCTGTTTTCCCCCTGGTGCCCCCAGCTTGGCTGAGGGGCTCAGCTGTGTCTGGGGGGGGGGCAGTGGAGCCAGCTCACACTGTCTGTATCCAGCACGAAGCAGCCCCAGCTTCACCTCAGAGAAGCTGCTGTGCAGCCCCACCACCAGCTCCTGGGCAGGGACACCTGATGTTCAGATATATTTATTTGCTATTAATTCAGTAGGGATGTTATTGTGACATGTCTGTGTGGAAAAACACAATGCCATTGAATGACCTAAATGGGAAGGGATACTAAAACATATGCTAATAAGGACAAAACTGTGTCCCCTGGAGAGGAAATAAACAACAATTTGTGTCTTCAAAGTGAAAACTTCAAAAACTTATTTACTTTGTGGTCTACTATGGCTCTTATTAACACATGTCCAAGAGGCTGACCTCATCTTTGTTCATCTCCAAGGAGCTTCCTTTCTGTGCATGTGGGAGCTCAGACCCATGAGCAAGTTCCTCACAGCAGGGACAAAGCCAACACAGTACAGGTAAAAAGGGCAAAGTGTTCTGAATTTAGTTTAGTACCTGTAAAGAATCACCCAATTACCCATGCAGTTGTAAAAATCCTGGTATGGCCTCAGGCTGAATTGTGTTTACATTTCTAAGTAGCTATTTCCAAGAGAAAATAACATAAATGGAAAGAGGAACAAAAAAACTCAGTGAAGATGGTTGGGGGACAAGGATATACAAAAAGCTTGAATTTGCATAGGAAAATAAAGGTTCAGGGAGAGGATGGGAACTCATGCTTACAAAGGATGAATGTCAAGACAGTGGAAGTGTTAGCTAACTTTATGATACTGTTGTTGCAGACCAGTTCTTTGTGTGAGGCTGACAAGCTGAAGTGTCAAAGGTTAACTCAGAATAATATAGCAGATGAGATGTTTTTCTATCTTAAGCTGTTTTGACAATGCTCTTTTTTTCACTGTGTTTTCTGTGCACGTTTTTAATTTAGTAAAAAGAATTCAAGGTTTGGAAGGTTTGATAACAAGAGATGGTCCTACTTTCTTATCAAAAACAGGAGGGTACATGCTCATTAGTACCTCAGCAGTGTCCTTGTAAGCTGAGAAATGTTTCGGTAAATCAGCAGATGTTTAAAATCTTGTACTATTCGCCAACTTTGCTCATTAAAAGCTCATTATAATAATAAAAATCATGCCCATAGGTCAAAAAGACCCTTGCCCAGGTGAAGACCCTTCTCCTGAGCATACATAATGGTAGAAGTAATGTGACAGCAGTATTATAATTGTATGTAAATTACTAACTAATCATTGTAAAGGGGATGGACTAGGAAAATTACCAATCCTGAAAGTTTTGTGTGTAACTGTAGAACAAGGAACTCTGCTTAGTGTGTATGCTAGGAGGAGATATCCCCCATGCATCCAGCGTTGCAATGTCGGCTTCCTAAACTATCAGTTGGTTTAGTGAGTTTTCTTGGTTACAATTTTTGGTAACACTGTCACAAGATCAATTGGATATATAATGTTCTGAAAGAGAGTTAGGCTGGAAAATTACAAAATTATTTCTAACAAGCCAAGAATGGTGGTTTTGCCCTGGCAAGACTGGTGAGGTTTGTCGTGGATTGAAGAACGAAAAATATTGCTTCTTATGCTGGTTTTAATCAGGAAAGTGTTAACTTTCTTCGCAGTGGCTGGTATGAGGCTGTTTCTAGATTTACCCTGTGAAAAGTATTGATAAGGTGACTTTTTAGCTGGTGCTAAATAATTTAATAATTTATTAATTAAGTGCTTTAATAATTTATTAAACACCAATGATTCCAATGTTTTTGCTAAAAAGTGGACTTATTTTTGAATCACAGAATCACTAAGATTGGAAAAGACCTATAAGATCATTTAGTCCAACAATCAACCCAAGACTACCATACCCACTAGACCATGTCCTCAAGTGCCCCGTCTACACATTCCTTGAACACCTCCAGGGATGGTGACTCCACTCACTTCCCTGGGCAGCCTGTTCCATTGCGTGACAACTCTTTCAATAAAGAAATTTTTCTTAATATTTAATCTAAGCCTCCCCTGACACAACTTGAGGCCATTTCCTCTTGTCCTATCACCAGTTACCTGGGAGAACAGACCAGCACCCACCTCACTATGACCTCCTTTCAGGTAGCTGTAGAGAGCGATCAGGTCTCCTCTCAGCCTCCTTTTCTTCACGCTAAACACCCCCAGTTCCCTCAGATGCTCCTCATAAGACTTGTTCTCCAGACCTTTCACCACCTTTGTCATCCTTCTCTGGACATGCTCCAGCACCTCAATGTCCTTCTTGTAGTGAGGAGTACAAAACTGAACACAGTACTCGAGGTGTGGCCTCACCAATGCTGAGTACAGGGGCACAATCACTTTCCTACTCCTGCTAAGCACACTGTTCCTGATGCAGGCCAGGATGCCATTGGCCTTCTTGGCCACATGGACAAACTGCTGGCTCATATTCAGCTGGCCTTCAACCAACAGCCAATTGGGAATGAGTATCAGCAAACTTGAGGGCAACTTACTCCTTTAGCCAAGACCTGGCATAATTTTTTTAGATGTCACTGTCAGCCAGTTTTTTAACCGGCAATTTGGCACTTAATTCCCATGCATTTAAATGGAAGTGAGACAACCATACATCTTGGTAAAACTGGCCCCAGATTTTTTTCACACTGAAATCCCTGGTCAATAAAGAAAAAAAAAGAAAAAAGAAAATCTGTGCTGCTGTTCTTTGGCCTTTGTCTAGACTCAGTTGTGAGCTCTGTAGTTCCCTGAAGATACCTTAGACTTAGCATGTGCTTGTGCAGCAATTCAGTCTGGTGGGGACTCCTGTTGTTATTGAGATAAATAACAGTAAGGGCTGGGAATGCATAAGTAATTCTCACATGCCAGAAGGTATGAATCCTCCATCCTCTTTAATAAAAGAATACTCTGCAAAAATACCTCCAAACCTCGGTAAGAAACTATATGGAGTGAAGAAAAAATTATCCTAGAACATTCATTTGTCCTGGTTTTGTAACATATGAGCAGATTTTGCCCGTTTATTAATTTTGCATACATTATGCAGTTGGGCTAGGTACTAAATGCACATTTGTACTGACCTAGAAGAAAGGCTGTCAATGCTAGAAATGTCCTGGATGGCAAACTTCTTTGATTTCAATTTAATCAAATAACAAAAGAATTAAAACTCAAAACAAATCTACAATAAAGCAAGGAATGGTTATGTACTCAGGCCCAATCACATAAGTAGATCTTAAATTCCTCAGTATTTAACATTCTAAGTTTCCCCTATTGAATAATATATAGTCTATTGAACGATTTAACTTAGAACACAGAGCTAAATGTTACATATTAAATATTAAGTATACAGCAAGGAAAATAGTTGTGTTCCCTGCAGGCATACAATTCTGGACTGCTAGCTTAGTGGTTCAAAGGGAAGCAGGAGGGCATAGTACCCTTACAGAGAACCCTGGTGGAAAATAAAAATTGAAGGAATCAAAGTGAATGTTTCTGTGACTGGTGGGCTTCTTCTACAAGTTTAGTGAATCTATATTGATGTGTGCCATAAAAATAAGACATACCTAAAAAATCATCTCTGCCACTCTACAGAATATTTTCCATAGGACAGTTCCTTTGGCAGAAGAAGGAGTTGTAAAAGACTGATAAATCACATCAGCCACACTGATTACATAACGTTAGTGTAGTGCAGTGTTTCTCATTCTTTTCATTATTTATTTAACCTTTTCAATGGAAATAAAAGGGTATTTTTTATGGACTATTATCCCTTGAAATGAGGAACTTCAAGTTGAAAGGATTGTGATGAGACAGACTAAATATGACTGATCCCATTATTTTGGTACAAAAAATTTATTTGACTATGTTCACCTCCTCTGACCCCCAAAGCAAGCAGCTACAGCAGCACAAGGTGTTCAAGAACATGGCACTTTGTGAACTACTGAAAACAGTCAAAGAAACTGAGGTACTCTAAACCAGGAAAATCTTACTGAAGTGAACAGCTAAAAATGGTAGATGGTTGAATATCAAATCAATATCACAGTCTGTCAATGAAAAGTCTGTAAACTTCTCACAAATTTTGTTCCTTTCAACATTTTTTATCAGTGTCTAAATGCTTAATAGGGTGCACAGAGCACCTGGTGTGATCTAATTGGATAAATTTGATTAGCTGTTCTGAACACCCTTGTCATATAAACTGGAAAGTGTTGGCTAATACATGGAGATAGGGCAGACATTCATCTTTCTATGAGCCAGCCATGGTAAATGTCATGTCCCAGTGTAATTTCAGTTGAAATTTCAGCTAAGCTTTAGGACTAAGCACAGGCTAACTGGGTGAAACTTAACAGCTGTACTAAAAAGATCAAGGATATATTTTGGGCTTAACTCTGGGCTTAACTGCAATTGCACTGCTTGCCTTTTATGAAACAAGTGTGACCTGCAGTCACATTAACAGTGAACAATGATGGATGTTTAGCTGAGCAATGTGAGGGCCCTCTTTCTTTTACCTGAAGTACCTGTTCTTTCTTTCATAAACCTAATTACTATAACTGTAGCTATGATTTTTATTGAATTATTTAGCAAGATTTAGATGCTGGGAAAGTCTGAACTGCTACCCTCCCTTTATGAATCCATTAAAAAGGGAGCATACACTTTGTTCTCGAGAAAAAACACATCAAGGAATTTTTCCTGTACACAATATTCACTTGAAGTTGAAATTAAACAATAAAATATCAGAAAAATGTATTTTCCATCCAGAAATATACAGTCAACAACACCTCTTGTGTCTTGCCTCCTCTGCATACTTTCCTAGAGACAGGATATATTTGTACTTGTACGTTGTTCAGCCTGTCACTGTGTTGTAGTAAATGCTGTAAGAAACCTAATGTCTCTTGAAATACACATATCAGCCATGAGCAGAGTTTAAACTATTCTTTACTGCCCCACAGAATCTACACAATACCAGAAACAAGGTGCCCACTGGGTTAATTAGAAACCTGGGTTTTCTCACTGATCACTGATACTTTCATAAAGACAACACACATATAAAAATAGAGGTGGGTCAGCAGGATTAATGACAGGAAATTAGACACAAACCTCTCCTCCCCTCCTTAATTAGGTTGCCAGGATATTGAGTTTTTAATTCCAACTGAAAGAGCAACAGGTATTCACAAGTCATTTGACATTTTTGTTTAGGTAGAGACACATGCTTATGTTACGTAGATATACTTAGAATGCAGCTCCTGAATTTCTGCACCATTTTAACAAAGAAAAAACCAACCAAACAGACAAACAAACTGAAAAAAAGAAAAGGCAGCATGCAACCAGCCAGTTGTGATGCAGAGGCCATTGCAGCAGTGAAAACATTTTACTAAGCAGAAGAAACTTGAGGCCTGAAAGTATGCTGAATATGCAACTTTAAACTTTAAAACATTCAGTGGAAAATTTCTATTTCATGCTGACTTCATTAATTTTTTACAGCTTCTTCCTGTAACATTTTATGAAGAGGAAGATTTTCTTGACAGTAAACATATTCCTATACAACAACACATTTAGACGAGTGTTTAATTTCAAGTACATACTTAATTCCCGTGGTTTGCTGAATCACATTCAGACTCTTAGCTGAAAGCCTAAGGCATTTTTGCCTAGTATCCCAGATTACTCTCCTGGATCACAGAAGTCGTCCAATTATTACAGTATGTTGCATCTCCCTGGTATTTGAGGTTTCAGGGGTTGACACACTTAAAACTCACATGGGGGAAATTTGATCCATCTCACCTGATCTTTATCAGCCTTCTGAATGCCAAAGCACCAGATTTACAATCGACTCCAAAACATTTACCACCAGCATCACTGAGTCTCTTGTTATCTATGTTCAAACATGTAATCCCTTTCTAATTCACTTCCACGGTTGTTCTCAGGAGTTTGCACATTGTCATCACAAATTGTGTGGAAAAGAACACTTTTGGTAGTTGAATTTGAACTTCCCACTGTTTAGTTTCATTGACTGTGCTTTGGGCCAAATGTTCAGATACAGAGAAAACACAGCTCTCCGTTTATTTCCTCTAGAGTATTCTTTTGTTGTTGCTTTATAGTATTAAACTTCATGGCTTTGCTTCAGAGGATAACTCTCTTGGCAGTCTGTTAGAGTCATCACCCTTTTTTGCATTCATCTGAGGTCTGAAATATCCTTTTTGAGATAACACATCAGTTCTACAGGCGGTTTCTCAAGTAAAGATGCTCTTTCTTTCTCAGTAACCTCCAGCACAAGCCTTATATATCACAAAATAAATATGTGTTTTCTGCTTTGCTGTATAAAATTGCAGAAGACAAAACCAGAACTAGCTGGTGTCTTGGTTCAATGAAATCTATTCTGAAGCAGATAAAAATGTAAAAGTTGTCACATTTTTCTCTCCAAATAATGATGACCACCCCAGTCTGGATTGAATGATCGTTTGAGATGTCTTCCAAGAAAGTAAAATAGATTTTTTCTACATTTATAAAGATATCATAGAATCGTTTGGATTGGAAGGGACCTTAAAGATCATCTAGTTCCAACCTAGAACTTTCTTTACAATATTCTCAACAGCAACTGTGATTCTAGTTGCAGTGGACATAAAAGGAAATTGTTTGTTCAAAATTCAGCTGCCTTAAAAAAAAAAAACAACACCACACTGAGTTCTACTTCTGTCCTTACACACTGTTTCTGATACTTTTATGCTTTCATAATCACATTATCTGGCTTTGAAATATCTTTCCCCTTCTTCATGAAAGTCACTCATCAGTATGCTGCTGAGCGTGAATAATGGAAACCAATGGAACAAAAGGAGTGATCTCCCTCCCCATACCTCCCACACCCCCTGCCCAGGGCCCCACTTTTCTGCTCTCTTAGGATCCTTGTGAATAATGGAAGCCAATGGAACAAAAGGAGTGATTTCCCTCCCTCCCCACACCTCCCACACCCCCTGCCCAGGGTGCCACTTTTCTGCTCTCTTAGGATCCTAATTTGGACAGTGGATTTAGAGAGCATTGGGCAGTTTAATTTGACAGTAGTCTTTGGAACTGAAAGAGGACTGTATTTCTCAGGTGTGCAGGGCAGCTACACCTCACACCGCAGTTTTAGCCAGAGTATGTGGGGGTGTCGCTCTCCAAAATCTGGTCACTAATGATTGTCACTCAAACAGTATACCAAGTAAGGAGTGATCTCCCTCCCCATACCTCCCACACCCCCTGCCCAGGGCCCCACTTTTCTGCTCTCTTAGGATCCTAATTTGGACAGTGGATTTAGAGAGCATTGGGCAGTTTAATTTGACAGTAGTCTTTGGAACTGAAAGAGGACTGTATTTCTCAGGTGTGCAGGGCAGCTACACCTCACACCGCAGTTTTAGCCAGAGTATGTGGGGGTGTCGCTCTCCAAAATCTGGTCACTAATGATTGTCACTCAAACAGTATACCAAGTCAGAGCTTCACTTTTGCTAGCTGCTTGGTGGAATTTATTCTGAGGAAAGAACATGCCATTTCAAACACGGAGAGTTAACCAGGCTTAGCAAGACTGGTGAAACCTGCAAGAGCAACAACCATTAGAGACACTTGTGGCAAGTGTGAAAGGTGGGCAGCAAAGGCTGAGTGCTAGGGACAGAGCACAATATTAGTTTTATGCCTGTTTTTATTTCCTATCTCCATCATTCTAATTTTATTTCAAGTATGAAGTTCTAGAAATAGCAGTGTGAATGCAATAGAGATCCGTTTCGAGTTGTGAGGGTGTTTATTTATGGAAGTGAAAAGAATCAGTGAGGAACTAGTCAAAGCTAAACCACAAAATGGTTATTTAGAGTATTCAAAGCATCTGTATTGCAATGCTGTAGTAACGTTTGGTGGTATCTTTTGCTAGATGGTACTGATTTTGGAATATGGAGTTTCTTCTATATCTTAAAACTAAGCTTTAAATAATTTGGGAAAGATGCTTCATGTGCCTAACCCTGTCCAAAAATCTTTCAAATATACCAGAATCTCCACAGAAATTAGTTTAGTGACAGCACTTGTGAGCCCAGGCATGATCTGCCCCAGAGTAAGGCGAAAGATCTCCATCAAAAACAAAACAAAGAAACCATAACTCCTTCTTTTGTTAAATTGTTTGCTCCTTTGCTCGTTTTAACTTCAATCTGATGGAAGACTCTTAGATGAACTGGACCTTGGGACATGCCAAATATCTCTGCAGCGGGGCATTAGCAATAAGTCTCACCCCATGTTCAACAGAATTTATCCACATGGGAGAGCATAAACAACAGGGATGTAAGCCCATTAGACTTCAATATTAAGAGACAGGAGCAGGATGGATATTTCTTGATGTAAGCCAGCAGAGCTAAATTGTAATTTTGGGAGTCCTGCTATATAACTGCACAGAAACATACAATTCTCATCACCAAAAAAAGAAAAGGAGAAATTAATTTTAATATTAATTAAAATGAAAATTGAATTCCTTCTCCTGTCTCTTCTTATTTTTTTTTATCAGCCCAATCAAATGGCAAATGCATCCATACTGCAAATTTGGCCTGCAAGCCATAAGTGCGGACTGTCCTTCGGAAGCTACACAGTACCACTGCTATCCTAAGTCTTCAGGCACTGCAGAAGAAAAAAAAAGATCATCACTATAGTCTTGCTAAAAAGTAAAATATTTTCTTACTCCTTGTTAGATAAAAACATATTCAAACATTCATGCAAATTCTCAGAATTCAAGTTTCAAGCCAAGATCTACTAATGTTTCTAATATGGCATGTGGCATTATTCAAACACTCGGGGTTGAGAGGCAATAAATTAGCACAGACAACTACAAGTCCTTGGGTATAAAATCTCATTGGGAATATAAAACATCAATAAAAAGTGAGATGAGGGGGAGGGCACAGAAAACTCCCTAAGAAACCTTCAAGAAAACATATTTCATTAGTAGATGTGAAAATCAAGTTGCCACAATGAACACAATGAGGTATCCAAAGAGGAAGCTAACAAAAGCCACAGGATATTGTCTGAAGCAAACCACAGCAAACACATGCCAAGGAAATTAAAGCAATAAATATTCTTCCATATACAGACAGGTACAAACAAAGCATTTAGGAGAAGATGGAGAAGTTGGGTCAGGGTATACTGAAGTAAGCAAGAAATTAGCTCAAGCATCCTTCCAGCCATGGAAAGATAAACAAGCAGTAGAGAAGTCTAACTTTTGTCTCTTTTTACCAGCATGTGGTTACTTCTATGTTTATATCACATCTCTGCTTATATCCCTGCTTGTCTGAAGTGACAAGCACTATTCCTTATGATCTCAGTTCTACCACCTGTAATGATCATGATCCCTTTCCTTCTTTTGGGACACAGCACAATTAATTTTATTAACTTCTTAGGATACTTGGATTATTCATTTGCACCTCTACTTTGGTAGTATGTTCAACCCCTATGCATGTTTTACCAATCTTTTCTAGAGAGAAAATACACACAAGTACAAATGTTTGAGACAATGCAAACCTACATCACTGGGTTTTCAGAGGCCTCCTACGTGAAAAAGAAAGAGGTCAGAGAAGAAACAAAGACAAAAAAATTAAGCTATTTTAAGTAGATGTTTCAAAACTTCTAAATAGTTTCGATGAAGCATATCAACATAATCTGCATTTTTTAAAATCCATATTAAATATTGTATCTTTCACAAGTACAAACTTGAGAATTTTATCTTCTTAAAACACTGAAATGGTTTACCCCATGCTGTTTTTTTCCATTCTGTCTGCAAAAATATTAATCACCAATTTTGCTTCCCACAGTCTTTCCAGAAAGATTCTGAAACTCTTTGAAGACTTCAGTGTGAACAAGTGCAAGGATTTTAATCTTTCTTACAGTAGATAAGTAGCACATGCATTTTCTGGAGCTTTGTGCTGAGGGCACAAAATCAAGCCTAAGGAAAAATCAGTAAGAAATGACCATCTGCAGCAGTGAATCTTGGGTACACTCAGCCTCCCAAATACACCAATATCAACGCATGAACAATATGACAAGAGGGAGACTTGTTAGTCTTCCCAGAGCAAATCTTCACCCCCACCCCTGGATGCACAAGGATGTAACTGTTAAACTACACTTTCAGTTATCAAGAGAAAAGCTCACCAGCTTCAGTAGCTGGTTCATAAGCATTCAGCCACATACAAATGGAAGCCGGTAAATGCTTTCCTGAAAATGTTTGCAGCCCAGAGGACTGTTTTTTCAAACACCAGGCATGATGTATCCTTCCTGTGGAGCCATCACTAGTATCTTTGCCTGGACTTACCTTTGCTGAGCTAACTCACTCTACATAAACAATTGTCTGCCTTTGTCCCATAAAATCTCTCTGCATTATTCACATGTCAGTAGAGGTTTTCCCAACAGCAGTGTCAATACAACACAACACTAGTCAGAGATCAGAAAAACAAAGTGATTGCAAACATACTCCCATTACAAAAACGTTATTGTCCTGATCATCTGGGAAACAAAACCTGCTCTTTCAGAGTAATGTCAGAGCATTTAACACTGCCAAACGTAGAGGAAACTGCTCAGTACATATCAGGCCACAGCTAAATTGCCAAATGTGTCTTGTTCTAGAATGGCTATGCCTGTGGCAGCTTTGAATAAAACCATTTGAGGGATTTTGTGCCAGCCAATGCACATGGCCTATAATAAAAAAAAAGCTATTAAACTCTTCTTGAGTTGTAGTTTCAACCCTTGGATCTGTCTTAAGGGACTTAATGCAGCAGCAATATCTGCCTGAAAATACATTCAAAGAATCATTATGGGTATTTCAGCGACCAGAGGAATGTTATTTGGGAAGATCATCTTGACTTTCTGTCTGTAGATTATATCATTACATGGAAGTTTTTACAGCCCCACCACCATCACTTTAAATTTTAATTTTTCTTCTATAACACAAAGTCTGGTTCCAATTGCTCTGAAAGACATAGAGGTATCAAGACATCTTTATTTTCCTGAGATATAAAACATTACTGCTGACTAGGAGATCATAACCCTGCACTTAACATTTTCCATAACTTCTAGGCAATGTTTTGTGAAAACTAAATCAAAATATCTAGGTCCTTACATTTAGGTTGTATGTTGGCAGTTTCATTCCAACACAAACTTTGCTGTCTTTGCACATAACTAGAACTCATCTTCTGGCTCTTCTTATCTCACTCTTTGTCTGAGAGGCAACAGCCTTTTCCCTGGCCTTGCTGCATGCAGTCTGCCCATCACAGGGGGGTTGGAACTAGATGATCTTTAAGGTCCCTTTCAACTCAAATCATTCTGTGATTCTATGATAATAAAAATGTCTTCTGTCTGACCTTTGAGAGGGCTTGAGTTAAATAACTATGATGAGCCTTTTCAGCCTTAGTCTTCATAAAACAGAGTATGCCCATATCCCCAACTCTCTCCTTTCCTAAGCCACAAAAATCACAAGAGAAATCCTCTTTGTCCTGACAATCTTTACGCTTACAGGTCTGTCTTACATGAGCTATAGACAAAAATCATGTTTTGCCAATGAACGGTAAAGTCTTTCCCACCAAGGAAAATTTCAGTTTTGCAGGACATAACAAAATATCTAAATTTCATGGTAAATAAGCACCATGTGGAGTAAGTGAGGTTGGCTTTCTAAAGAATTCCCTTTTATCCATTTGGAAAACGAAAGAGGAGAACTAAGGAGGCCAACTGAATCCACAGAGATCATGATTGATGTTCAAAGCAAAGGGATGTGTGGCAGTGTATTACACTATTTTGTTTTAGTACCAAGTATGGCCAAACACCTTATTTTCAGGCACACTGGTTCAGTCTAAATATTTGTAGGCATTTGTCAAAAGGTCAGGCTTCCGTTTGCTTGGAGAATCTGCCCAGGTGTATTGTTTCCTGTGAGGCATTAAACCCTGGATACAGAATCCTAATGTCACATCTCCTCTAAATTCATTCTGAGAATTGATCATTAGAGAATGAAATACGGTGGTGTTTTTTTTTACATAAACCCACAGTTACTGTTGTAATATAGTCCTTTTATGTCCAAGGGACATAGTTCAATAAACCCTCTCCTCATGGCATTTCCAGGAGAGCAAAACTTGTGTTGATCGGTAGTCACCATAAAATCATAGAATGGTTTAGGCTGGAAGGGACCTTACAGATTCCTTTCCCAGGTAGTTCCAACCCCCCTGCCATGGGCAGGGACACCTTCCACTAGACCAGGTTGCTCAAAGCCTCATCCAGCCTGGCCTTGAAGACTTCCAGGGATGGGGCATCCACAGCTTCTCTGGATGTTCCAAAAGGAGTTCTGTTCTAGTGCTTCACCACCCTCTCAGTGAAGAATTTCTTCTTGATATACAATCTAAACCTCCCCACATTCAATTTAAACCCATTACCCCTTGTCTTGTCACTACAGGCCCTTGTAAAAAGTCACACCCCCCCAAGCTTCCTGGTAGGCCCCCTTGCATCTCTGTGGTGCCCAATGAACCTGTCCACTCCTGATTCAAAACCCTCCCACCAAAAAAGAAAAAAAAAAACCTGCAAACAAAATCCCCAAATCCCAAACTAACTCCCCCCCCAAAACAACAAACCAAACCACAAAAAACAAACCTCAAACCCCCAATTCTTTGCATAGGCAAAGCAAAGCAATGTTTCTTAACTGAAGTCTAGAAAAGTCTAGATTGTTGCAACCCAGGAGGGTTGTTTCCTGGTAAGAGAACTATTTAGAGCTGTAAATTAAATCAACACCTTAGCATCTTTCAGAAGCTGTATACTTAAGGGGTAGGAAGTGATATTTACAAAATATAAAATGTCTATTGATGCTGTGTTGCCTCCTCACCTCCTCCCACGTATTCCTTGAAGCCACAGGCCAGGCAGTGACCAGGCCGATGGGGACAAAGAAGAGAACAGTTCATTTAGCTCTCCTCATTAGGTTACTTTTGACAATACCAAGGAGTAGAAAGAAACAAATCTTTTCAGTTTCAGAGAGAGCACAGAAGAGGCTCCGGTACCAGTCAGATCCATGCCAAGAGAGCAAGGGTTGTTGAAGCTTTGACTTTTCCCTTTCCATTTAGTGTCCTACATGGCCAAAGATACCAAGGAAGATGAGATAAAAATTCTTCATTGATAAGAAACTGGTGCAGAAGCAGATTACTTTTTCTAGGGTCAGAGAAGGAATTGTACCTTTCTGTCAAGTTCTACCAATTTGACAGTTCCTGAGTAAAGTTGTAGATCTCTGCTAACATCCCACATACATTTAGCCAGGAATATATTAACTACTCTGATACATATAAAGCATTAAAAAAAATTAAAAAAAAGAGTGAGGAAGAGGTACTGCTAAGATCTGATCAGCTCCATGGCTTTTTTTTTGGCTAAGAAACTTGATTTTAGCAGAAGAGGTGAGGCATCAAAGAAAAGGTCAAGTAATCAAATGGGCTAAAACAAAATAAGCATCTCCAAAATCCTTGTCCCTTTCATTTCAAAGGCTTTGGAGTACTATGGTGGTTCTCATGAGTTTTTAAATAATTACATTCAGATTTAAATAGTTGCTTCACATTTACTCTCCTGAGACCTCTGCTGTTGTCTCTTGGTAGCTTTGTAAGGCCAAGTCTCTGGCACTTGGGATCCTGTGGTACTCCATACAGCCATATAAGCTGTTTTCACTCCATCTTCAATTAGATGTTTTCTACTGGCTTTGCATCTTTTCCAGTTTTACCATTTCTTTCATACTGTGGTGTTAGCTATTGGTTCGGGGCAGGATGGGCGTGGGGCAGATTTTTGAACACTTGAGTACTGATGAAACTTCCAGAGTAACTTTTCATTATTTAGGGTGAATGTGAAAGTTTGATGTGCTCAAGAGACCAGCAAAGGCAAAAAGAAACCTTAGCATACTATTTTGCCACTCTTCCTCATTTATCTACCTGTGGCAGGGGGGTTGGAACTAGATGATCTTTAAGGTCTCTTTGAACCCAAAATATCTTATGATTCTATGATGATTCTATGATGGTATTCAGGATTTACTGGAGACCTGCAAAAAAATGCACTTGTTCAAGGATAAATGCACTTAGGAAAAGCAGTAGGACTCATACAATCTATATGGAAATAAACACTTCCTTTCCTACACCTGAACTTCCTCCTCTCTCTCCTCTCCTCAGCTACATCTAGAGGAAGAAAGTACATTAATATTTAAGTGGCTAAGATTGGTGATACTTCCTATCTATAAGAAGTTAGTGAACCGTATGTTGTTCTCTTCTGACCTCAGAGGTGTCCAGTTATTTTGAATGAACTAATAAATCAACTGTGCTTGCCCACCTAGGTGTCCAATCACATAATACATTTGAAATATTCTCTTTCTTACCTACTTTACTTCACTGAGGACAGAATTGATAGTGATGACATATCTTTTTGTAAGACGAATTTGGTGGAGGTGTTGCTTGATTCTTTATAGTTTTCTAACTAGCGGTATATGAACTATAGCTCTATATTCAGCACACCTTCAGGAACAGGCTCTGAATTAAGTTGTCAGCCTTGACAGTCAGCCAAAGATACTGAGGATGGATTCAATGAGAGCTGATGAGACCAATACATATCTAAAGGTTACGTTACAACTACAGGTCTGGGTTTCTTGGAGATCTGGTTCTTGAACATTTTTAAGAGCAATACACTTTTAGTAAGCCTAATATTTTGGAATTCGCCTTAGCTCTATGAAAGCACAATGCAGACTCTCTGTGCAAAAAAAGCTGTAGTCTTTCTCTTTCAAAATAAAGAATATGGCTTCTTGCCTTCTCTGGCAAAGGCATCAAAAGGAAGCTTCTATTTCTAGCATCTGTATTTACTAAAACTTAGTATGAAGCTGTAATTTCTGAACTGAGAGATTTCTGTATTTTTGTTTTCTTTGGTTTTCTAGAAGATAGCAAATACACTCTTACTTTGCCAAGCCTATCCTGTAGGGCTTAGCTCAGGAATAATTCTGCCTATCAGTCACTCAGCCAGCTTTATATTTATATTTTCAATAGAGACTTGATTACATAGACTCAGTGTGGGGTAGATGGTGCCTGGCTTTCAGTGATATACTTGGAAGGATTCTGTATATGAAAGTATGTTTAGTGGGTGTAGAAGAGAAAAAGCATTATTGAATTCCAACCTTGTTTGTTTCAATGAGTAAAATGGTAGGAATTGCTGACTTTAACCTGGAGAAGAGAAGGCTCCAGGGAGACCTTATAGCACCTTCCAATATCTGAAGGGGGCAGACAAGAAAGCTGGTGGGGGTACTTTTTACATATGCATAATCCTGAGCACACAAATCTGCATGGTGTGAAGGTGAGAGGAGACAAGTTCTGTGAAGAGAAATTCATCAGGAGTTTCCAAAGTCACAGCAACCAGTTGTGACTCAGGAAGTCTCTGAAGGTTAAAATAGTAGAAGTCTAGGACAGGTACCTCAGGGAAAAACATCACGAGGTTATTCACTTTTTTTTTTTACTCCCTCTTGGATATCCATTTCAAACACCAGGCCCAGTAAGAACTTGGTCTTACACAGTTTGGGTATGAAGGTCTAGTGAATGGTTGATAGTTCAACAGGGCTGTTTAATGACATCTGATACCTGCTGAAAACATTGGTTCTGAATGAACCACTCACAAAGGAGGGTTGAACACCGAAGGTGTATCTATAATCGCCTCTGAACTTTCTCTTGAGTCAACTGAGAGTTTAAGAACTTCTTTTGGAATAAAGAGACTCTTCCCTTTTTGCTCTGTGGCAGCCTTCCCTGATCTGATCCTCTAGGACTTGCAGTGCTTCTGTTAGTGAGGTGGTAAAGCATCTTTGCATTGTCAAAGGTAAGCAGATGGTACAGTGCGTTGCTGGGTTAATGCCAGAGCACACACTCTGGCAAACCAAAGTTGCCCCTCTGAAACAGTCTTTGTAACAATGCCAGAATAAAACTTCCTGTGCCCAGGAAAACACAAGTCCTAGTATCTTCCACCAGCTGCTGTTAACATTTCTCTTCATTTCACAGCCAAACAAAACTCTCTTACAGGATGAGCTTCCTACAGGAGCAGACTTAAAGCCAGGATCTGTATAGCTATGAAGATAAATTAAAGTCAGGCTAGACATACACTATGTTCTCTGTATTGAAAAAAGGTAATTAAGTATTGAAACCAATAACTTGGGTACATTTGTCATCAAATGCAGAAATTGTATCAATTCTCAAATGTCTTTCCCTGAAGTAGTAGAAATTATCGGCCATAACTTGGAATTCCTTTGGCTTACCTCACACAGAAGTAAGAACATACAAGTTCTATCTGTTTTCAAACTCTGGGGAAATTATTTGTTTATGTATCAGTCCCTTCATTATGAAGGAATGATAATTCTTTAATAATGTACTGGTCCTGGCTGACATCAAGTTGACTTTCTTCTTAGTATCTCGTATGGTTATTTTTTTTAGATTTGTAACCAAAACAGTGCTGATAATACACTAATGTTTTAGCTATTGCTGAGCAGTGTTTGCACAGAATCAAGGCCTCATCTGTTTCTTCTCTGCCACCCCTCTCCCCAGGTATAGACTGGCCGTGCGGTCCAATACACTGGAAAGAGACACAAGCAGGCAGGTGACCTTAACTAACCAAGGGCATATTCTATGCCATGAAAAGAAGAAAAACAATGCCAAGATTTTCTTGCTTTTACTCTTCCTTTCATATACCCTCATCCCACTGGGGGGTGGAAGTGAGCAAGCAGTTGTGTGGTGCTTAGCTGCCCACCACGATTAGCCCACAACAAATGGGATCAGTATTAGGTTCACATCAAGAACAATCCATTGTAGAAAAAAGTACAGGAAAATCTTGGGATTGTAACTTGCACAAAATAGGCAGTAGCCTTTGACATTCCAATACAAGCCTGTGGAAAAGATCAAAATCTGGGGTTTTTTGTTTGGTTGGTTTGTTTGTTTGTTAGGGTTTTTTTAATTACTTCCAAGGTCTTAGAAATCTTAACATCTATCAACAGAGATCCACATCTGAGACTGTTGTACATAAGGGGGCTTGAATTAGGTGGACCCATTGGCATAACAAGGACCACCTCTGAGTAACAGGCTCAGACCAGGAAAGATTGTGATGGGTATGATGCAAAGCTGATGCAAATCATCTTTTCCCTGCTGAATGGCATTAGGCTAATACATTCCCTGAAGTGATCAGGAAATTGGACGAGCCAATCATTTTAGGTCCCTTCTAACTGGAACTACTCTATTCATCAGTGAAGACAAGAAAGACTGAAGATCACAGCTCACTAACAACAGTACTGTATGAGAGAGGGGATAATGACTAGAGATAGGCAGATTTTACCTCAACTCAGTCAAAGTAGAACTGCAACAATTTCTACCAGGGTGGATTTTCTTAGAAAAGTAACTGGAAAATTTAAACAAGCCCCTCATGAAACTACGTGTAGGGGGAGAGGGGCTTGAAGCACTTTATCCGGGCCATGAAGTTAGAGCAGATTG
This sequence comes from Eurypyga helias, assembly GCF_000690775.1. Lineage (NCBI taxonomy): Eukaryota > Metazoa > Chordata > Aves > Eurypygiformes > Eurypygidae > Eurypyga > Eurypyga helias. The sequence continues at coordinate 21,072 of NW_010274086.1, forward strand.
ATGAAAGAACAGTTTAGAGAGAAAGAGCCATGAAAGTAAATTGATTTGGGTTTGATTTTAGTTGCCTCCTACTGAGCAGGAAAAAAAATGTTAATGTAAATTAGCATTAAAGTAATGGCTTATACTTAAAGAAATTAAACCTTGGCCTTCAGCAAGTTCTTGGATGGAACAAGGAGATGGTAAAACTTACTTTGCAGAACAAAGGATTAAGAGGAATTGAGGGTCCAGGAAAATCATTAAGTTACATACTTAACTAAATAGCTGTGTCAGTCCTAGGAATTGACTCTGTGTTGTCTGGAAGCAGGAAAAAAACAGACCAAGAAAGTCAGAGCAGCTGGAGAAAAGCAAGTAAACTGTAGGTACATAGACAGTGGTAGGTTAAACATGGGACAGAAAAAAAAAAAAATTGTTTCAATAAATGTTCCAGACAGAAAATGGGTGTTCAACTGACCAAGACAAAACTCAAAAAGGTAGCCTAAGTATTTATTCACGGCTTTTAACAGCAGTCCTCACATTCAGAATTTTCAGAAAGGACTCATTGCTCTGAATGAACAACAGGACTCTCTAAAAGGTAAAGTGGATTTCAGGAGACAGAACAGACTCTGATATAGAAGAAACACATGATGATGGGAAGGTGGGCTTCTTTTTCATGGAATACAGAGCGATCATGGGAAGTGTAGGATGTTACAAGATCCTAACTAGACAGACTGGTCTTAAAGAGACAAGTTCAGTCTGCAAGCGAGTAGAGACATTGGAACACTCTGAGCTCCTTCAGTGTTGCTTGCAGATCACTTGCTTGAATGGGAAAGGCAGCTGAGTTGCCTCAAAGTAGCACAGCTTTCTATTTCCTCTGTCCCTCATTTTCCTCTCAAACTGGTGGAGCTTTCACTACCAGATCATAGAATCATAAAATTGTTT
>NW_010274087.1:0-1245 GCF_000690775.1 Eurypyga helias
CTAGCCGGAGTTAATCCACGACAAAAGGTCAAACAGACTGCAGAATCATACATGTACAGCAAATCATTAAATATTTTCACTCTTTCATATGGAAAAATTAAAATACTAGTGCACACTGTCTAAATACAGTTGAATTGCCTGTTATTACAATATAGTGTAAGGCTTTTGATTTATCTTCTTTTATTGAACTAGAACTATGTAAAGAAAAATAAAAAAAAGCATAGCTATAGACCTAATTTTGAGATTCACACTTTTTCTAACTGCCTCTATGTAGCCAACTACCTGCACATTTAAAAGTGATGTGCACAATCTTAAACATTGCAATAAAGAAGATAAAAAGCTTTTAAAAATCATTAAGACTAAAAAAGAGACAAAACAGCAGAGACCACTGGTTAACGGCCACATCTAAATAAATTCATTATTATGGCTTCCCATTATAGTTCTGTGATGGATGCACTGGACTCCTTAACCAAACTAGTGGTAGTTTGTTACAGGCTCCAGAGGAGGTAAAGGTCTAAGCCAAAACATTCTCTAGTTTCAATCTGTTCTCCCTGAAAACTCACAAAGGAACAGAGTGGCACAGTAAGCATCAATGCATAAGAGCTTGGAACACCTATCATGCAATTAACACATGAATAACTGGTGGTTCTTCCAAGACTCATTTATCAAGAAACAAAGTAAGTTGTGGGTGCAAGCAGCCTCATGCATACCTTTTCCATCGCATGTAATATGACTACGACCCAACCACACAAGTACTTAAATATGACAGCCTAAGAGAGCCTTCATTGAGCTCTCCCTGCTAAGCAGCTGGTTGCATGGTGGCAATCTCCCCTTGAGTTTGCACACCTCACAAGGTTACTCCTCAAGACAGAGAGATCTCTTACCAACTGCAGATCTTTAGTAAGTGACAGATATCATGCATAACCATGTATTATAGTGCACTAAGATTTTGTCTTGGAAACTGATTCTATCTTGGAAATTTGAATCATAGAATCACAGAATGGTTTGGGTTGGAAGGGACCTTAAAGATCATCTAGTTCCAACCCCTGCCATGGGCAAAGGCACCCTCCACTAGACCAGGTCGCTCAAAGCCCCATACAACCTGTCCTTGTAGATATCCAGGGATGGAGCATCCACAGCTTCGCTGAGCAACCTGTTTCAGTGCTTCACCACTCTCTCTGTGAAGAACTTCTTCCTGATATCCAATCTGAATTAATGCTCATTCAATTTAAAGCCATTGCCCCT
>NW_010274088.1:0-434 GCF_000690775.1 Eurypyga helias
GGGAGTGAACGAGCAAGAGAGCAAGAGAGGGAGTAATGTCTGCTGGACCCCTCCTTGCCTCTGCCTCACCTAGCATGTTGTACTAAGGAATGAAATACTCCCCTGGTCAGTTGGGGTCAGGTGCCTGAACTGAGGGTCCCCTGCGCTGCCTGTAGTGAGACAGCAGAGCTGGGAACGCAGCTGCAGCATCAGAAGGGGAGAAAGACCTTGAATCTGGTGCAGGCATTACCCAGCGCCAGCTGAGACCTGGTCAGTGCTGCTCTCTGCATCCAGGAACACAGCTTCCTAGCAGCCACGGTAAAGAGAGTTAACTCTTTCCTGACTGAACCCAGCACAGAGAGAGGCACCAGAGCTTGGGCCAGTATTCTGTGCCTGGAATTCATGCAGAAGGTGGTTTTACCAAGCCTCCACAGCACAAGAGATTAATCCTGCTG
>NW_010274088.1:444-7341 GCF_000690775.1 Eurypyga helias
TATCAGTGCAGTGTTTCCCCAATGGTGAGTTGCTGAAGTAGCTACTTTTTGTGCTAAATCATGCTGTTGGACAGTGCTTGCCCTTTTCTGTACAGGGACTTCTGTGAGTCCTCCGCAGTATCTCCCAGAGCAGTGGTTAGTGGCCCACTTTTACAACTGGAGAGGTTGGGTTAGTGTCATTTGCCCAAAGCTGTAGCAGTGTGTTGCATCTGGCATGAGAAATTAAAATTCTGGCTCTGTAGCAGTGCCTGGGAGTTTTGCCATTGGTTCTGATGGAGCCAGGATTTCACTCAAGGAATTTGCTAGGTCCTAGTGTTTGGATCACTGCTAATACCCTCCAGAGAAGCTGTGCCAGAACGTACTTAATTTATGAAATTGCTTAGTAACAGTGAGTTCCTCTGTTGAGCTGCAATTTTAATCTGTCTAGCGGTGACATTGCTCAATTGTATCTTGTGTGGGTTGCTTGGTATGACGAGCTCTCCTGTAGAAAAATGGTTCTCAACTCGGTGATGAATGGCATCCCGATGGCTAATTCCTCTTGAGGCTTTGAAGTGAACCCGATGACATGGGAGCAGAACCCCAAGTGACTTGTTGTATCATCCGTACCACGTATCAGGGTGTTGGGAAGCTTACAGCCTCTCTGCAGGTATTAGCAAACATGCTGGATGGGTTGTGGGGTTGTAGGTTGTGACTGCCGCTTTTAGCAAGCTCTAAAGAGCATGGTTTTTACCAAAGTAAATATATGCCTCCAGTGCCTCCTTCTGCTCTCTGACAGAGCATTGGTCTTTTAGCTAGAATCACATTCTTCAGCTGAGTTCTAACTCCAAATCTCTGAAAATGCTAATTTCTTTTGGTTGGTCCCCAGCAAGGGTGAGAGATGATCAGTGTTTGCTTTCTCTTGGTATCAGGTATGTTGAATGAATAATTTAAGTAATTGAATTACGTGTTTGATGAAACCACTGGAACTTCAACCAATCCCACACAGTTTCCTCCTGAAAATGTTTTTTTCTGGCAGACCTCAAGCTACATGGATTTGTGTGCACATCAGGAAAGCTTTCCATAGTCATATAAATGAGACTGAGAGTAACATATATAGCGAGAGCCTGGAAAGGTCATATCAGTATATGAATAATGGATGTTTTCTTTATTATTAAAGATACTGGCCTTCTATCTCTCAGCACCTTGTAGAGCAGAGTATGCAACTGCAACAAATAAGGGTGCCTAAAGCAGCTTCAAAGTCTCCCTTACTCAACATAAATAACCCATACTGTCCTTTCTAGCACAACACACCTTGCCTTGCATCTGCCTGCCTCCTCAGGTTCTTGTGCAAAGTGGAGCGAAATGGCCCCATTTTTGTGTAGGGATTTGACCACAGCTGTGGGGCTGACTCGGACCTCGGCAGGAGTCGTGGCTGTGCTCTGGAAGAGCTGTGTCTGTAAGGAGAAACCAAACCCTCTGTCGCATTTTTCTCTGGCCATAAATATCTTCCTGGAGGATGCAGGGGGTTAAATAAAGCCACAGCCAATCGTAGAACACCACGATGCATCTGAACGTGCACTGAGCAGAACCAGCTATCACCATCCGTTTCTGTGTACAGGTTCTCAGAAATCTGTCAGTATGAAGCGAGATTAAGCAGAGAGTCTAGTTCCTCCGTGCAACAAAGATCACAGTTGTTGAATTCTGCCCAGCAAGAATCAACTCAGGGCGAACGGCACGATTAGCTCAACGTGTGTTATCATTTGGAAGAAAGACTGATGGGATCTGTCTGCATCATTCTGGGGGGGTGGGTAGAATCCTGGCCAAGAGACTGTCCATGCGCAAGAAGTCCCCCAGGCATTGATTTCACTGGAAGAGCAAGCATGGAAGCTGCTCCAAGGGTGGCTTCCTACTCAAGATGCTCAGTTACAGGCTGTTTATTCCATAGTTTTGTTAATCCAAAGGTTTACTGCTCTCGTGAAGGTAGGACTCAGGGAAGGAGGCTGCTGATACTTTCCCCCTGTGCTCTGATCTACAAGTACGGCCGGTTTCAGAGCCCGGGGCCATCTGAGCCACCAGGCCGGAGGGTCTAAAGGACTTCCCTGGCTGCCAAGGAGGGAGGATTCGCACAGTTTCAGGCCACCTCAGCCCTCGCGGCTGCGCCTTCCTAACTCTTGCGAAGGCACATTGGATTGTTTAATGGGATTTTCTGTTACTCAGTGATTGATATTCTTCTAATAAAACACGCATGCTGAAAAACCACTGCCACTGTGTGGCTGAAGTAGCAGCTGTTTGTGGTTGCAAATCATGCCTGGCTGCCTGTCACAGAAGTCTCCCCTCTCCTCTGATTAGGCCTTGTTATCTTCTTGCTTTCCTGTCTGCTCCATAGCTTTAGCATGCAGCGGTCTTCCAGGGCGTAAGGATCTTGCTTTAGGTCTTCAGCTTCTGCTTTTTGTAAACAAACATTCTCACTTCATCGTAATTCTGGATTCTTCCATTTTCCTCCTCTCAGATGCGCACCTCTCGGGGGTGTGCGGCCACGATGTGCTGAATTATGAAGAGCTGTGGAGCGATGCCAGAGGTTTTTCTGTTGATAATATTCCCAGAGAGCATGGATTATTAATCACAAGGTTCTCTTACTATTTTCTTTCTTTCTTTAGCTACAATATTGTGTAAAATATTTTCAAATAGATTTTGAGCATTTGTTTTCCAGCATTTCAGAGCCCAGTTACTGAATCAGGGCCCAAATCCTGATTGAATGAAATTCCGTAATTGTACAGCAAGTTGGGGAAGATACAGAAAACACAAGGCAAAGAAATCCAAGGTTAACTATGACAAGAAAAATTTTTGTTTAGATGCTTTGCTTATAAACCATAAATACTCTGTTTATAGCTTCATATTCTTGTTTTGTTCCTGATTTTAAGGAGGGCAGGGAAAAGATTTTCTTCTACTTTTCATTTGGGTATGGAGTTGGAGTTGACTTTTAACTCCAGATTTTACTTTCAGACAGTATTGCTGCAGGGGAAAAAAAAAAAAAAAAGCACTGGCTATGTCACAACAAAGGACATGTGTGAGTTTATTTTGTTGCCATCTTTGAAAACCTTGGCTTTCATCCAAAGTCACTTGTGTTATGGGATGCCATACACAAACATTACTGTTTTTTATAATATCCCATTTTTTGGTTAATAAAATAGGGGGGGAAATCACCAACTGTGGGGATGCCAGAGTCCAAGATTTATTCTGCTGCAGGACATTGCCTAACAGGACACTAACAGTTCATAATCTAATGATTTTCCAAAGGCATATTAAAGCGCTGGGAAGCATTTAATCCTTTCCTGAATGACTTCTGTTTCACAAAATAATTTTGTACAATAATGTTTTCTTACTGTTTTTTATAATATCCCATTTTTTGGTTAATAAAATAGGGGGGGAAATCACCAACTGTGGCTATAACCTTTAAAGACACTCAGGTGAGCACTAGGATGTGTAGTGCTAATGGGGAGATAAGGAAAAAAATAAGCACACCACCTGATTTTAGGCACCTAATTTAGGTCAGGAGGCTTATCTTGTTAAGCTTTTGTAGGAGAGTGAGGGTATAGTTAGAGTTGTGCTCCTAAGGCAGTGGATGCTCTAAATCTCCTTCTGGTGAAAGCCTGCTTCCTTCTCTTTTTTTAAGTGAGTTCAGAGAAATGAACAATCCAGGTTGGGTGGGTAATTCTGCTAAAGTGAGCACACCCCTGGTGGGTTTATTTGCAGGGGAAAGAGAAACACTCAGGAGGATTACGACCAGTAGTAATTAGATAAGAAAAGTCTCTGCTTCTTGTTGGCTGATTTTGCTGGTTTTGCTGATGCTCATATGTATGAGAGATTCTGAAACACAGGAGTAATTTGATGCATATGTTTTGTCTTGCTGCAGTAAATTACAGCCTTTTCTTGCCCAGGAACTGAGCTACAGCTTTTCTTCTGTTTTACAGTGTGTTATGTTGCCTTAATTGCACCATCTTTGGTGCTTTTCATTTTTGCCTTTTACTGTGGATGCTCCAACCCAAGTAAATGATACGACAGCATTCGGGAAACCGTGTGCAGGTCAGCAGCTCATCAGTGAGTGCTATGAAAGACAATACATGACCGTCAAAGTTGTAGGACCTTGAAAGAGGCAATCGTCAGGAACAGCTTGGGAATCTGCTGAACAGAACCACCTAAAGAAAAACATTATGAGTTACTGAATGTGCTGAGCCCCTGGGCTTTTTGGTGACTGATAATCTATCCTTTAGAATTAGGGGAAAACCCTAAAGAAGGGAAATGTAACCCCTGGGGAGAGGGGGTGTATGTTATAGAGCTGGGTTTTCTATAAATTTCTATTACTATATCTGAAAACTTAGAACCACTGAATGGTTCAGGTTGGAAGGGAGCTTAGGAGTTTTCTAGTCAACCTGCTGCCCAAAGCAGGGTCAGCTCAGAGATCAGACAAAATTGCTCAGGATTTTGTCCTGCTGGCCTTGCTGCTCTTTCTATAGGATGGGGAGAGGGAATTCGGGGTCAGCAGTGGCAGAGTGGCTTGGCTGGGCTGTGTGGGCAGAGATGATTAGGAGAGTAGGTGTTTGACTTGTTCAAAATGTGATAATGGCAAGCAATAGTCTTGAATGCTGTGCTTCAGGCAGTCAGAGGATAATTAGGCTTTGCATTTGAAAGGAAATGAGCAGAAAGATAATTAGGCTTTGCTTTTTCTGCTCATTTCCTTTCAAATGCAATAAGCATTAGGCATGAGTCCCACTCCCATGCAATTTCTAACCCAGGAAACTACAGCTTGCTTGAAGCAGCACTGGCTTCAATTGCAAGGGTATGTCACTTCCTCAGGTCAGTCCAGAAGCTGCAGCATGAACTATAGAGCTCTGTGTTATCATGAACTGTAGAGTTCTGTAGGAGGGGAAGGTATAAAAGGGGGACCTACATGAGAAATGAGTGTCTACTTGGATTGCAAAGTGTCAGCAGGTGTCTGGTAGGTTCTGCTTGCTAAGGGAAGCAGATGGCTCATTATTCACAAGAGAAGGAACATTTCTCTGATAAAGGATCTGAGCATCGGCAAACCAGATGAATGGAGGGATCTCCAGAGGTTTCAAGGAGGTGGGTTGTGACCCGCAGGTTCTTAACCTTTTCCAAGATGACAAAGCATATTGGTGAAGGGGAAAAGGCTAAACAGGGAAATACTGGCTTTTGAAGGTTGAGAAAGGCACCTGCAGTCATCTACTTTGTGTTACTGCAGGGGAAAGTAGAGGCACCTTCCTGACCCCAAAACTGTCTGCTCAGCCCTAGTATAGAGGTAGGCAGCTGGCACAACAGTGCCCTCCAGGCTCCAGCTTTGCCGTCAAGCTTCAGTGTCTTTGCAGTGGCCCATCCATGAGGGATGCAGACGTGCTGCATCTTTGTGGAGGTACTGCAAAGCCAGGTAGGAGAGACCAGGCTGTGGGAAGGTCTAGATAAAGATGCAGCGGTGAGGAAGAGGGAGCGCGCAGGTACGCACAAGTTTAGGGAGAAGGTACGGAGCTGTTAATACAGTTACAAAGCCCATGGTTTCTCCTTCACAACAATTTAGAACACGTCTGTAACCCTCCTAGACTTCTAACTGTCATTTCTGGGGGAGATGTTTTTCTCCTGGTACAAAACAATTTAGAACTGTAACCCTCCTAGAGGAGATGTTTTTCTCCTGGTACGAAACCCAGGTGGCTACCACAGAGCCGAAGCCGGCCATGGTCAGGTACGGCTCTGCCATGAACACCCATGCTCTGCAGCTCCTCCAGCAGCCCCTCTGGGGTTCTGCTTGCAGCTTCTCCGGAGGACACCGCTCTGAGGCGTGTCACCTGGGCGCTGTGCCGGGGCTGAATCCATCCTGCCCGTGGATGCGGTCCCGCGGCCGTGGGCGCCGGGACACGCGTGGGCAGGCGGGAGCGGTCGTGCCGCTGTCCGTGGTGCTGAGCGCTGCCAGGCCCCTGCCCGGGTGCCCCTGCTCAGCAGAGCGGGGGGAATGCGCTGGCCCCCCTCCTGCTTCTGCTCGGGCAGGCTCCCTTGGCTGGGCTTCCACCGGTTTTCCATTAGCTTCCTGCTTGGCCTTGAAAAGGTTGGCTGCTCTGTAATCTTTTTCTATCGTGTCTCTGTGTCATATCTCAAGTAGCATGGCTCCATGGCCAACTGGAACCCAGAGATTTTCACCGTAGCAGATAACTCTGACTATCTCCAACCAGACCTACCTTTCCTATTTCCTTACAGAAAGCTGCTATTACTGAAATAACTATCTGTGAAGCTGAGCCCAGTGGGGAGAGTTCTCAGGAAGATAGTTCTTCTGGAAATGGCTGTGCTGCACCAAAGCAAGGAGCAACTCTGCCTGTACCATCCCAGCACGTTAACTGACAGAGCTGCAAAACCCGAATCCTTAAAATCCTGACTGAACTGGTATAGCTGAGCTTTTCCGTGCTCTTCATTACAATACTTGATTGCTTTGAACTGCTTACAGTAGCTAAAAATATCTGATATATTCAAACTATCAACGACACATCCAGCATATAATACTGGATGCCACCCACTGGCTTGAAATATTTTTTTCACCATGTGCCTGACTTCTACAGGAGCCAAAAGGCAGGGGGAGAGAGAGAGGGGGAGTCAGGGGTGACAGCAAGAGAAGGTGGTTCCCTCATTACTTGTTGGATCAGTTAGTTAAAAAGTTCAGAGTTTTGTAGGACTAGAAGCAGTTTGCAAAGTGTGATTATTTAAATTGGTGCAACCTCTTTGATGGTGTTGGGGAGCTGCTTCAAGTCCAGCATTTTCCAGGAAAGCTGATAGGAAAATACATTTCTGTAGGTCTTGTTACATACTTCTGACCTGTGGTTTGGTCTACAGCAACCTTTGGGTCATAGAATCACAGAATCA
>NW_010274089.1:0-21409 GCF_000690775.1 Eurypyga helias
TCTCCAGCTGGATTTAGCTCCAAATGGCTAAACTCTGAACAGACACATAAGTACAGAAAGACATGTGCATACAAGGATGCCAGAAACAGAGCAGAATGATGATATCCTTCCAAGAAACGACTACAGAACAGTTCACAAACTAGGCATTCAGCCCCCTCAACTCAGGAAAGAGTTCGTGTGCTGTTAGTATCTAGGCATCAACCTCCCTTCTGGTTTTAATACAGTATCTACAGCTCCCCTTAGCCAAAAAAAAAAAAAAGCAAGCAACAAGTCTGATAACAAATTCCTCTGCTTCAAATACAATCGGTCATCTTCAAGACGCCGGCAGTCTTACATTTTTCCCCTAAGAGGCAAGAATGTATTCCACGGTGTTTAAAATCTTTGGAAGCGTCTTCAGGGGACATGCCACACTGTAACCTTGGTTAAGAAGTGTCACGCTAACTTTGCTTCACATTTCCTCTGGTTGGCTAAGGCTCTAGAGGAGCCCTTCTCGCAGCCCAGTGTCACACATTCGCAGAGTGTTGGCGGCGTGGCAGGCAGCAGTGCGGACACTATGCCAGATGTGGCAGAGTAAGCTAGCTGTGACCTCACGCATCCTTGCTGTCCCCAAATGACAGCATCCCAGCCTCGCCTGCCTCCCTCCCAGGGTATTCCTCATGGCTACACTATCATGCACCCAGCTACACAGTCAGGAGTCAGCTAACTCATCACACAAAAATGCACAATCTCAACGTGGATTAGTTCCATTTCGCTTTTACCATTAAAACTCTTCTTGGCAGCATCCTCAAGTAAACAGTGTTATAATAATGGCAGGTAGATAATGATGTTGCCCAGAAAAACTGAAAATATTTTTCTACCTAACACATCCATTTCAAATTAATGTTTTTCTGCAAAGTAGAAAAATCCTGACACCAAACCTTACAGGCAAGAATAAAGAGCTCGGTTGCAAATAAAACCCAAGGTACAACTGAAACATGAGAAAAAGGCATACAAGAGGTTGAAGCAGGGACAGGTGACGCAGGAGGAATACAGAGACACTGTCCAAACCTGCAGGCACAGGTTCAGGAAAGTGAAAGCCCACTTGGAGTTAAATCTGGTGAAGAACATGAAGGGCAATGAGAAGGGCTCCTACAAGTACACCAGGAAAAAAACGGAAGACTAGAGAAAACATGGGCCTGCTACTGAATGAGAAAAGGTACCTAGTTCAAAAGGACAAGGAAAAGGCAGAGGTAGTCAATGCCTTCTTCAGTTTTCACTGGTAAGACTGGCCTTCAGATATCCCAGGTCTCTGGGACTAGTGGTGAAGTCTGGAGAAAGGAAGGTCTATCTTCAGTGGAGGAGGATCAGTTTAGAGAACATTTAAACAAATTGAACACACACAAGTCCATGGGATTCAGCCCCAAGTGACATCACACAATTCCCTCGGCACTAAGAGGCCACTCTCCATTATCTCTAAAAGGACATAGTCACAAGGGAAGATTCCTGAGGATTGGAAGAAAGCAGCTGTCACTCCTATTCAATAATGGCAAGGAGGAGAATCTGGGGAGCTACAGGCCACCAGACAGCAAATGGTTAAAACCAGCATGCTCTGACTGTAACAAAGCATACTCTGATCACAACAAAGCATGCTAATCCTAGGAATTCATTTATAGCACTGTTGAAGTAACAGGTTATGTTCAATATCATGCTAACGAAACAGTGAAAGAGAACGTGAAAAGTTTATATAGCGTACATACACTGCCCCTATCAGTTCAGAAGAGGAAGTCCCTACAAATCTAGTACCATCTAGTCCAACTCTAGTTCTTTATTTAATCCTCTGGCCTTAGCTGTAACCTCCAAAAGAAGGGAGCACTCATCTTTACTTACTCTTGCCCTCTCCCTCCTAATGTGTTAGCTGCACGCATTAAATATGCACAGATCCATTATGTCTGCAGCCAGTGCAAATGCCCCCCAAAATAGGTACATTAGTATCAATAACACAGACAAAGGAGATACTCCTTTTTTTGGTGCCAATGTCAATTTCTGCATTGTTGATTAAGAATTTGCAATCTACTAATTGGCTGGTTTTAACTGACAGGATGTGGTGAGAGGGTTAAAAACTGAAGGACAGTCAGATAACTTATCATTGATATTTTGAATCTTTACCTTGAAAAACATAAAAATGTACAGTTATCCAGATTACCTTAATGCCTTCCAGTACTGGTGCTGTATCTTTCAGCATCTCCGAGTGCATCGCCGTATCTGCCCTTGCCACTTCCTCTTCAGTATCCATAGCCACCTGACTTTTTTTAACTTGCAGAGGAGCTGCTTCAAGATCTACTGCTGATTCCACTTCTTTCTAAATTTGAAAGACCCACGAAGTTTTAATTAAAACAAAAATAACGTTATTTGTATTAGCATCAGTAAAGAATGACTTCTTAAATAGAAATGGCTGCCAAAACTGCAACATATTGAGTGGTTTCACATAAAAGACCCCAATTGCACTTCAGGATCTATACCTGTGAGCACCTGAGGTTTAATTCACCAGCAAACAGGCCAGCAGCTTTTATAGTCAAGTATATACAATGACATTATCAGGTTAATGACAAATAGAAAGAGCCAAAGACAAAAACAATTATATTTAAAGTATGGGGCGGGGACCAAAATCCGAACAAAACCACCACTTTTTCTAGGGGACTAAATGGCTTCTCTTATTACTCTAATTAAGAGGAAAGAGAAATCAAGGATCTGTAAGACTGAGAACTTTTTTTGTTTCACAGTGAACCCTTCTGTGTTGCAGTCTGTTTTAATATTTTCCCCACATCTTCCTTGTGTGGATTTAAAGTCCAGTTTCTTGCCAACAACACCCAGAACAGAGGCAATAACGTGTAAAAAAATAGCACGTTACATCACTGACATTTATTTCTGAAGAGCTGAGAGCAGAACTTACCATGGCTGCAACTTGAAGGGTTTCTTTGGCTTTCTCTGCAGCTTCAGATATTCTTTCCATCTCTTTTTCTTCATTTTCTTTCCTGATGGCTTCCTCTTCCTGAAGTGTTGCTTCCAGCCGAGCTTTGTTATCTATTTTTTCACCTTCAACTTCTGCCACTTTGACTTGAGCCTCTTTGGCCTAAAAGTAACATAAGAAGTCTATTCAAGCCTGCATGTGTGTATATATATGTATGTCTACATAATGTAAGAAGTTTATGTATCCTTATTGACACAGGTAGTACCAGCATGCTAACGGATATAGTTAAAACCCTACAGTTACCCTATTCTTTCATTTCTCAGAAAAAGACAATGATCTTTCTTTGAAAAGAAGAACTTGCCACCCTGAAATCATACACATTCTTCATTCTCTTTCTCTGAAGACTACCAATTCCCTCTCTACACATCACCGTCAATATTTTCATACATTAGTGTCTTTATATTGCCCAGAGCATAGATTGTTTTTTATATAAGAAAAACATATTCTAAGTCTCCTTATGCTACCACTGTCCACCATCATGCAATGAAATATTGCCTTTTCTTGCTTTATTTTCAGACCCCTCCACATAAAAGCCAACTACTTCTGCGTTTGAAGGTCACTCAAACCTATCCATGCTTTAGCTTTCCAAGGAAAAGAAAGAAACCAAGATAAAGGATATCTTCAGTGACAATACTGACAGTCAGCTACAGACTTCATACATCGTAGAATCATACATCATACATCAATACTTACAACACTCTCTGGTAGTGTCTGAAGTGTTGTTTTGAGCTGATCAGCTGGAGAAAGGGTATCTGGAAGATACATGGCTCTGGATAAAATAAGCAATGACGTAGGGATTTCCTGGTTGAGATGCAGATCCAACCACTACAAACACAGTAAAAAACCCAAATCTTCAACTTCTGTTTTTTTAAATTTTTTCTTCTTTTACAGATCAATTCAAGCATACACACAAAAATAGTACTTTTTTTACTACTAATCAGTCAATATCGTAGCACAGGAACTACAGACTACAAGCAGCTAAAAATTATAGCAATTGTATTGATATATATGAAGTAGCATTTGGTTTGAAAAAGTATTTCAAGAAAAATTTAATGAATATTTCAAAGAATGTTTTGTTTCACATGCATTTTTGACTAAACTAGGCAACACCAAAAGACAAGGAACTGATCTACATGGAGAAAAGTTCATTTCAGACTAATACAAATAATTAAAAAGGCAAACTGCTAAAACTGCAAATATATTTTGGATATGTTTAAGTCTAAGTATCTATCTGCACCATCAAAAACATCATTGCTTGGTCAAATGCCAGAAATCACTGCTACAACATCCTAACATAGTACCCATGACAACATATTATTAAGGAGAAAAACTGTTTTAGCCAAGCCTTTAATGAGAACAGAAGCAAAACAACGTATCATAAAGAAAAAACAGTTAGTTAGGTCTGTGCATCTGGTCCTGCAAAAACATACCTGTTTAAGCTGTTCCTTAAGACGTTCCTCTGTCACACCAAGAGCTCTCATACCTCGGGCACGACAAGCTGCCTGCAGTTCTTTAACCGTCAGGCTATCAACTCCTTCTTCAGCAATCAGCTGCACAAAGCGTAAAATGAACTTTAACATGCAACAGCCCAAAACTAACCAACCACCACCACCGCACACCCAGAAGTCCCCATTTTTACAGTGGCCACTAGAGGCCGCTGTGACAACGCAAAAACAGCTCCTGCTTGCTCAACTGTGAACACGATACTGTCTGCAGCCCTAACAGCTCCATAATGGTAACGTCAATCTCTCTCTAAATTAGTATTTCTATCAGCTCCCTTACAAACCATAGTTTCACAGAAATGCTTTTCTTTGTAACATCATTACATTCATTTCAATTAATGGCAGATTAAAAAAAAGTGTTAGCTTTTTCTTTACCAAAAAAGGACACTTCTGATTTTAAGCTCTTCAAGCATTTTCATTCAAAGTTAGCTCAAAATTAAGACAATTAAGAGAAAAAAGGAAAATGCCTAGAAAGACAGACATATACACACACATACTCACTACTCTTATGTACCTAAATTATTAACTAGTGCCAATTTAGAATGACTTACTTTGTCATCTGCCTTTATGCTTCTCAACCTCATAGTCAGCTGGAAGCGGAGAAAGTTATTTGTGCCAATTGACTGAAGCTCCAACAATTTACAAAGTGCTACCAACTGAGGCCTGGTTAGATTGTCCAGAGTCAACTCATCTTCAAACAGTTTAGAGAACCTTAAGATCTCCTCATTACTGGGTCTTTCGCCAGTTTCTCTGATCTGTAAGAAAACAAAAGAAAACACACAAAAAGCTTTTCAAATTAAATGTTATGGTTGGACACTATTTTGAACAATAAAAATATTCTCATTTGTCAAGTAATTTGCATCTGTTTTGATATTAGGAAATATGACACATGGAAGACATGAAAGAAATTTTAAAAAACACTTACTGCTATAAAAGGCAAAAGAATTGATGGTGTTGATCATTTCCAACAACACTGCGTAACATAAGATACAACCAACATAAACCCAAAACCTAGATGCATCTGCATATTAATGAGTAGGTCTGAGTTGACACTGCCATGGGATACCTCAAAAAAAAGAGCTGATTGAATAAATAGTCGCTACAACAGTCACACTGGCAAGTATTCTGTTATCGCATTTAATAAACACAGAAGCACATTAAAAGTGTCACACTGTGAAGTATGTCCCATAGTTTTGCAACGTTGGTGTCCCTATGAAATGCTGATTTGGACACTCACCTACCTAGAATTCTCTCCACGACCACACTTATTGCAATACTGTTTTGCTTCCAGTTCCTAGCTGTTCTGCGGCACCTCAGTGCAAATGCACTTGTACTTGAAGTTATTCCAAAGTATAAACCACTATTTGGAAAGGACTCTGCATCCTTCTTGATGGAAAGTTCTATGTAACTCCTTGTACAAGTGCAAAGTCAAGCTTTTCAGTGATGTGTTGCCAAATGGCACTTCACAGTAATTAAATCCAAATACTGGAAGCAGAAAAGTATCACTCCCTAGCCTCATCAGGGCATAGTAAAACATTATCACCTGCATAAATGTTGATTTTTCTATTTTAAGTATACCATTATTAGTGGTATTACTGAATCCAAAATCTACAGAACTTAACAATGAAGTATTCCCAGTAACTTAACACCTTCAGTCTAAACAGTAAGCACATAGCTAGCCAAAAACCATTTTTCCCAATCTCTCTACCTTTTTATAAGCCCTGTAAAGAAAATAAGTGACATCAAGTACAGTCTGAAAGCCTGACATCACCCATACAGCCTGATTTATTATGCCTACCTGCTTTATTTACCAACTCAAATCTTTTAGTGAACGGCTACTGAGCACAGGAAAATATAAAAATCTGGAAGACAAGATGGTCTTGAGTCCATTAACCTCCAGGATACTCATGTAGCAGAGAAACCAGCTCAGAGAAAGAAAAGGTCAAAGGCCTCGTTCCACTTCACCAGCTCCTTCATTACAGGACCCAAAAATGGAACTTCAAAAATAAAGTATTTTCTGCCTTGTTTAAAGCTGAATTTTGGCAGAACCAAACGTGTTTCCTCAGAGTACAAACTGAAACTTTCATCACTAGCTACACAGCAGTACAGAAATTCTGGAATTCTGCAGCATACATTAAGCCTGTAATCAATGGTTCTTGCAGCATCAAATACTTCACTGCAGAAGCAGCTATAAAAAAACAGCAAAAAGGTGAGAAACATTGAAGAGGCTTCTTATTCTGACATTCATTATCTAGTACAGTAAAATCAGATCAATAAAGTTTGTTTCCATGGCACAACTGAGAAACTTATAGCTGTAAAAAGCACACCCACACAGAAGAAATGCAGGTCTTGAAACTTGTTTTTAGTCATCAGAGGAACTTGGGACTTCCTCCAGCAAATGTGGAGTGATACGTCATTTATTTCCACAGAAATTAACCGCCAAATGTAAATTCTCAGTAGCAGTTCTTTCAGAAGAAAATGAAATGTTCCAAACATGAAGCATGGCAGTGGCATGCTCCCAGAGCCTGCAGCGTCAGTACTTCAGCTACTGACTGCTAGAAGACACCATTTAAAACTTTCTGCAGATGAAAAAGAACAGAAGCAGATGATTGCATAGAAGCTTCAAAGTACACAGACTTTGCAAGCAGACACCAACGGGCAAAACTTGCCAATGCCATTATCTGAGGTAACCTACTCAGCGCTAACCCCATGATCCTATTACCCCACCCTTTAAAACTTAAATCTCAGCACTGAGAAGCAGGAAAAGCTCAGTCTAGCTGACAGGACTTGTAAAGTTCATCTCTCAAATCCCCTGGCTCATGTGCCTTTTCCTGTGCAAATACATACGTTCCCCAACGGGGGAGACTACATTCTTACTTTCAAAAAAACCCCACCCCCTGGCAGCAGCAGAAGCAGATTGTTGTCTCAACCTCCTATTCAATAGCCCTATAATTACAGAAATTAGAAAAAATCCTATCTTGAAAAGATGTAAGAAGGTATTTTTCATCTCTCCAGAGAATACCTTACCGCTATTTAAAACGTGGTGAAAGGAAACACTGTCAAACCTGAAGGCCATCAATGTAGGAGGCAGATACCTGACATTTAGTCTCTGTCAGCAACTGCTTGCGAATGGGAAAATTTTGTACCAAAAGACAGCACTCACATTCCTGCAAAACCCCAGATTATACCACATTCTAGTCAGTGTCCAGAAGGATTTCAGCAGTATAGCAACTGGGCACTTAAAACTGGTTTTATAAGCAGAATTAAATTTGACCAAAAAAATACTTTGCTTTCCCCCCACGAAGTTTTCGTCAGTTAATTAAGAACTCCTTTCTCCCACTTTGTACACCAATGTTCAAAAAAGTCAAAAACTACATGAGTAATAAAAAGAATTATGCACTCAGTGATATCAGAATTAACTTACTAACAAAATAAGAGAACAAGATGTGAATGAACAGAAACATACTGCTTCTAGAATCGACCAGAGAGGCAAAGTACCAGCTAGAACAAAGCTAAAACCAGTAAAATCTCAGCACACTGAAGTATTACTTGAAAAAAATGAAATCTATTCTAAAAAAGAGAAAATTACATCCTTCCTGTTCAGATCCAACAGAAAAAAGGTATCTGATGATTACCGTAGACCAAAGAAAACACCAACCTATTTTTTTGGTAGGAAGAGAAAATACATTTTTAGAAATTTTTTACCTTTTGAAAGAATGTTGAAAAATCTTTTGTAACATTTCCTTTGGCTGCTTTATTTTTTAAGGCCATCTCCTCAATTGTGTCTTGAAGGAACTTAGCCAATTCAAGCTTTACTCTCAATTCTTTCTTCAATCTTTCCTCCTGTTAAAAAAAAACCCACACCTTGGTTTTAAAAGATCTTTCTAGAAATCTCCCCCGTAAATACTACTTCTTCTGCCCTCAGACAAGTCATGTGGAGTAATTCTGAACTTCTGCTATAACACACTCATCCAGGTAAACCAGGATGGTGCTGGTTCATTATTGTATGTTAACAGCAAGACCATCAAAATAGACAAAAAAATTCCCCTAATGCCAAAAAATATATCTGATTTTTAGAATTTTTCTGATTTCTTTCTTTACTGAGAAAAGTTCTAATTTCTTCAAAACATATTACTGGATTATAAATTCAGACCTGCTTACCTTTTTAGACTTTGTCTCAAATGTAGAGGGAAGCATATTAGGGAACAACTTAAGAGCTACTGGAAGCAAAAATTCCATAAATGGGACAACAAGAAAAACTAGGAAAGGGACCAAGCGGAAGAGATCGGCACATATTCGAAGAAACTGGAAGAAAAAAGAAATGTATTGATAAACAAAATTTGAAACATTTACTTTAAAAATACTTGATATGATCATTCACATTATCACTTAAGCTCACATACATAGAGTTGGTACAAGGAAATTTAAAATAACAGAGGAAAAGCATATGACAAAGTCAGTTCTTAGTATCTTTTTCTTCAAGTTGCTATATACTACAGAGTGCCAGAGTTGCACCAGTCTTCAACACTATAGAAAGTATTTCAAAAGCCTCACTGTGTCTCAACAGGATTATTGAACAAGTATCTCATTTAAACCTCTTAAAAGCACCTGAAAACAGGAGGTGGTCATTTGGTGTCTTTAAAGCTGCTTAACTCCTTTTATTCATCTTTCTTTGTGCTCCACCACTTCTTACATGCATGAGCTACTACAGACTAAGTAATCAAGAATAAAATGAAAGATCCCTCCCCCTCTGCCTTATGACAATTGTAATGTATATTTAAATCCAGGGTAATGAGCCTAGCTTGGTAGATTTTTTTTTTTTAAACCACTGCTTTTCTAGAGCAGTAATCCTCTAAAGAAGGCAGATGCATTAGTTACCGAAACTTGAACTGCATAAAATAAATACTGTCCTTTTGATTTCTGTACACCACAAATGTATATATTAGGCTGTATGGTCTATAATCAAATATTTCAGTACTCACTGGAAGCTTAATAACTCGGTTTATAGTGGGGAGTGCAGATCTTGCTTGACTTTCACCTCATTTTACAAAGCGAATAACTGGTTATTGGTTATACCACTGGTTCCTCAGTTAGAGGCTGAAGGTCATACGTACCCTACAGTACACCACTGTCATTCAACACTGTGATTTGATAAATACAGCTATGACTGACAAAAAAATGGCAACAAAAATGCTGTTAGGGAAGTAAATGCGTGCTTCCCCCTCTGTCCCCTCCCCGCAGCTCAGGCCAATCCAGGGGAACAGCAGCAGCCACCAGTAGAGATTGTATGTCACTAGGACTGCTTTGCTAGAATACAAAAACCAGTAAAACTCCAACCATAATTGCCAGCATGAAACCAGCCAAAATCTTAAATCTGTTTGAGGAATGCACAAACTCCACAGATCCAAAGTTCAACATTTTTCTTTGTATATAAAACCCCCCAGTTTCCCAGAACAGATGCTTTGCTCCATTGTTTACAAGCTCAAAGATTTTCCCATTCATTCCAACAATAGAAGATAAATAACTACCAGAGAGTTCAAAAAGATGGAAGAAAGTTTGAAAGAAAATTTTAAAAAGTCAGAAGCACAAGCACATTTTCCCTAAAAAAAAAAAAAAACACAAATCAAAAACCCACCCCAACACCAAACTATTCCAAAATTTCTAGAGTGCAGTACAGAGTTCCTATTCCTACCCAGTATCTATTTTTGGACAGTGTATCTGTAGGAGGCAGAATCCATATTTAAGGAAGCAGTTTTACAGCCGGATTACGCTAACCTAATGCTAACCTGAGACAACGCCTAAGAGCCACGAACGTGCGCTGGCAGTCACAATGTGAAGCTACACCACTGATCCAGCTACGACTAACCCGTAAATAGATAGGCAGACAAGGGAAGAAGGATCAGCACAACCCAAAAGAAGGGGGAGAGGTGTCGGAAAAATTGATTTGAGCACTGTGTGGGACTGGCCTTTTTCACAGCAGCACTGCCTGGATCAGCTTACACAAATCATGAAACGGCACCCTCTGCTAACTCAAGGGAAACAACTTTGCAAAGGAACCTAATACAATGGTGCACGATTACACCCACATTATTTGGCAGCACAGCACGAAAAACTTGTGACTACTCCGTATCTGCTCCTGCAGTTCAATGCATCCCGCTCCGCCCTCCTCCTCAGGGCTGAAGAAATCGTAAAGCTGGTAAACTTGCCACAAACTCCATGCTGCTTGCCACCTCACTTCCATGTCCCCAGCCATCCTGCTGCAGGAAGCAGCACTAGAGCAATTAAGATTTTAACAGCCAGTATCGTATTGTGCACGTTTGACTTCCTCCTGCCTTCCCTCCTAAGTGTGGATATGCGATCCTGTTGAATCCAAATCCTACCAGCAATTGTACAGTTGGGATTTTGGAACTGACTTTTGGTTTACATAAGCAATAGCTCCCTTGCATTAGCCATGCTGCAATTGCTTGTTAAAGCGGTCAGATTACTTGGATATCTTTCCATTATTGCCTCCAAAGAGGAAGGAAAGGGCAGGCAGAAACAACTCATTTGTCAGTCTGCATGAAGTTAAGACTTCCCCAGGACCGTCAGTTCGTAGGCAGTTTAATATGTTTAAAGCAGTACATACTTCGATTTTAAGTTTAGGAGCAACTTTGGCAAAGTTTTAGCTAATCTGGCATCAGAGATTTAAGTCGTCTTTAAATCAGCCAGTATACTACAACTGAAGGTTGAACAGGTGAAAAATGAACCGTGCTGAAGGAAACCTTCAAGTTTAAAAAAAGCACACGGAAAGGGCTTTCTTCAGCTGTAGGCGGGTTTGCTTTTCACTGACCCTGGGTTCTAAGCCTACCACCACTCTGTTCAAGAGACAGGACATCTTCTACCTCCATATTAAAGAAAACACAAACCCTAGATTGAGAAAACAGTATTACTGTAGTTCTTAAATCTATTTTCTCTACATCTTCTACCCCAGATTGCACGCTTACTGAGACGTGCATCATTTGATAAGAGACAGGCTACATCAGTGTAAACACTAATTTACACCTGCACAGTAAATTTCTTTTATATTTAAAATAAGGGAATTGATACCGAAATAGCACATCTGCAGGGGCACACATCATTTGATAAGAGACAGGCTACATCAGTGTAAACACTAATTTATACCTGCACAGTAAATTTCTTTTATATTTAAAATAAGGGAATTGATACCGAAATAGCACATCTGCAGGGGGAAAAAAAAAAAAAGAATTCAGGAAGGCCAGATGCCAGACCTCTACATAAATAGGAGAAAGACAGCTCTGTCATCACTAGATGATGAAAATAAAGGGCAATCAAATGAATAAATCCATCTACTGATGGAATAATGCACGTGTGTCCAAAGATAGCTTATTTTTTCTAGATGTTCATGCCTTCTAGAACACAGTCCTGATCCTTCAGCAGAAACATTCCCATGACATCCACATCTTACTGTTATTCATATAATTTCTCAGAAGTATGGCTCAGCAAACACGAAACAGGCAGAAAAAGCAGTGGTTCCAATTATGCCCTCTGGAGGATTTGATTCCGTTTTAAACCACAAATTAATTTGTCTTACTCGGTTTTCCAAGTTTCCCAAAACTCTCAACAAGCCAGAACTGCTACTTGAAGAAGTCCTGCGGTCCTCATTCCACCCTATCCTCAGTTACTCTTTCCTGGCACTACATAATCCCCTCTATCACGTCAGCTCAGACTGTTATATTTATTGCTGAGCAATGTTTCAGCTGGCTCAGCTGCCAAACACTCTTGTACCAGCATAAGGAAGAGGGCAAAAATAAGCAGCATGAAGATGCTGAGACCAAATACCACCAGCCAGTGTTGTTGCAGAGAGAGACCAAATGTAAACACAGAAGAAAACTAACATGTACATTTCACAGCTTCTGGTATTTGTCTAACCTTGTGACTACAGGAAAAATCTTTTGCATGCTGCATTAATTATATACCTAATTTCATCAGGTAATTATTAAAACAATGACCAAATATTCCTATTTCTGATCGTTTAACAACATTTTTGAAGGCAGAGACGTGAACTAACACACTGAGTGTAAAGAGTACAAACTGCAGAGAACCAGGCTGCGACTGCAAGCAGCACTGTTCGTTTCTGCTGCCACAGTATACCGGCTTTTCACTTTTCAACACTTCTTCCAGCCCACTTTTTTATGCAAGAGCTGAAACGACTAATCTTTTTACATGCAGGAAGACTATATCAGTTCTAACCCAGCTTACTATTTTGCAGTCTTTCCATATATAAGTAAAGAGCTCATGTAAAATGTTTTAAAATATCCATATATATATACATTAATTCTAGTTGAATAAGCCTATTTACTTCACCCACAAACTGAATTATTGGAATGCATGTATAAATATCCTAATTTGAAACCATTCTCATTTTGTACTCCTGATTTCATTTCCATCCCCTCTTCCCTTTTCTTTAAAATTATCAGGTGCGTTTTTACAGTTCCATAAAATGTAAGCTACCTGCCACAAAGTATAAAAAAACCCCCACTTTCCTCAAATTATCTTCTTGGGACTAAAATTATCTCAAAAAACATATTTATAACTAAGATAGTACTAATATCTGATTATTGATCGTGCATGTCAGCCTGCAGCTTTTTCCATAAAAAAAAAAAAAAACCACCAAAACAAAGCACACAACAGAACTGTCCCAAATCCAACCTTTACTAGGAGTGTTTTCCCTCTATTTCTCCACCTGGAGTGAAAAAAGCAGAGAAAGTGACCACGCACACATGGATAGGAACTTGAGAACAAACTA
This sequence comes from Eurypyga helias, assembly GCF_000690775.1. Lineage (NCBI taxonomy): Eukaryota > Metazoa > Chordata > Aves > Eurypygiformes > Eurypygidae > Eurypyga > Eurypyga helias. The sequence goes on from NW_010274089.1 coordinate 13,316, forward strand.
CAACTGCTGTCCAAATCACAAAACGAGAAGATTCCTCTGCTGTTCCAGCTAGAAAATACCAAATATAACTTCAATTAAAAAGAAAAAAATTGTTGTTGATCAAAAAGCAAGGGAATATATATGATTGCATATAATTTACAAACAGAACAGCCACATTTCTAAAAAGAATACTTTAGTATTTTAATGACAGGTTTATTGAATAATAATGGAGACCAAGACTAAAATGGTTTCGAGTCAAATCCAAAATTGTTAGTATCCACGTAGGGAGGAGGAGGAGGGAAATACGCCTAGCCATTTTAATTCCAGAAACAGAAGACAACAGAAAGGACCAACTCAGTTCAAATAACACCAGAGCAATCGCTAAGGATACTAAAACGAAATTGGTATTTACTCATTACCTGTCTCCGTTCTCGACGAGACAAAGTGTTTCCATGAAGTACTCGCCAGAGCATCCTTGCAGCTATTTTTGTGTCAATCCACAGTAATCGAAAACCATGGTAATAGTGTTTCAGTTCATCCACAACCCTCTGTCCCATAGTTTTTTTCACAACTTCCACCTCTGTTGGACTATATACCGGACCTCCTTCTTCCAACTTCTTGTTTTTGTCCTTTAAGGACTTCAATGACTTTTCAACTATGGAGTCATCTTGAAGGGGATGTGAAGAATGCCACCATCTAACTGAAAGATACTGGGGACGTGAAACACCCAAGGTTGCTGCTGGCTTCCAGGAGCCTGAAGAGCTCGTAAGTGTAAAGTATATTTGTTCAGATCCTTTAGTCCAACAACAGTAGCCATCTCTTTTGGAGTATGTGTAAACAGGAGCAACAGTAGTGCAATGTTTAAAGTGTACAGTCCTTCAAAAGGAAAAAGCATTTAAGAATTAGCAATAGGATCATAAGCTATTTACTTATTTATATATATAGTTACATGAGTGTATATATTTATAAAATGCATCATTTGAGAAACATCTACCCTGTATTTCAGAAAAAAAAAAAACCCACACCTGAAGATCAGAATGTCTATACAGGAGAACAACACTTGGCTTTAATTCATGACAAAAAAATGACCTACAGGGAATTTTCCATTAACCAACTTTGAAAAGTATCTTGTTTAACTCCAGTCAAATAAAGAGTAGCAATCAGAAGTGCCTGCCATCTAGAAAGCTACATATAAAAATAAATCTGTAAATCCCTAAGTAATAGAAAGCCCCTTCTATTACTACTTGTTCTGCTAGAACTTGAGAAAAAACACAAGTTGTAGACCTGGAATAGATGCTGCGGTAGGGGAAGTGAATTAGTACCAGAAAAACCCAATTTCACTAGAGTTCTTTCTTTACTACATCCATGCATCTAGTTTTCCTTTTCCAGCAGAAACTTATTACACAAACTTCCATCGTGGTACTGAGTTGGGGCACGCTGGACCAACAGGCTTCTGCCTTATTCTGAATTTTTTTCTTTTCGTTTAATTGTAAACTGAGGTCAGAAGGAAAGCATTGTTCAAACACCCCAAACAGTCATCATACAGATATTAGAACTACGCATTATATGGAAAAAGGCTTGTACTTCATCCTTTTCTAAAAGGATATGACAAACTTAAAATAGTAGGTACAATATTTTATACAAATGAGTTCCATTAGGTGTCCCTCAAAAATCAAGTACCAGCATTAAGTTGTCTCAACAAATAAAAATAACTACGGGATGGCAATAACTTGCCTCACCAAGCCTTTGTACTAGCAAACCAAAGTCAGAACGTGCATTTGTCCTCTGTGAATGAACAGAAAATAGGTGCAAGTGGCTCTACAGTTCTGAAGAACACTTTAAGGGGAAAAAAAAAAAATTATAACATTCAATAATTATCTTAAAACTTAATTGTCACATGAATTTTAAATTACTTTAAGGGTTTATTACTTTTTAAAGACAATTTTCTAGCTTAAACCAGAATTTTAAGTATCTGACTATTCAGAGATCAGGTGACTGTTGAAACATAAACAGCTACACAAACCATTCTTGATTAGCGAGAAAAAGACACACTCGCACAGATATTAACTAATGAGAATTACGGTTCCTTTAAGCAAATAAAGTACATATTCAGAATCAGATGAAAACACTTGCATAAAATCAACCCACCCTGCCTAAGTCATTTCCCAGAAGCAAAGCTTCAGGCCTACAGACTAAGTTCCACATACACATAGGTGTACACTCTTCTGCATGCAGAGAGGAAGGGAGCTCTGCCAACAGAACCGGTTCTGAATCCGCAGGGGAAAAAAATTCACAAGAAAAGTGTCTCTCTGGACACACTTTCACTAGCAGGATGTCAGACACAGAACTGCTGTCCCAAGCTATTCTCAGTACTTGTATCATAGGAGCCCATTACTTTTGAGTCTGGGTCATGTGGGGTGCGGGCAGTAGTGTGGTATTTTAAGCAGCAACATTACATGAACAGCAGCTTTTTGGTAAAAAAAGAACTTCTCAGAGAATAACAAAAATTTCTGTCCCAATATTATGCTGCTCATCAACAGATTTAAATCTGTAAGCTTACAGTCATCCAAGAGAGGCCCCATATAATAACCTACTAAAAAAAACAGGGATTTGAAAGTGCTTTCTATATTAAAAAAACTCTCATAAGCATTTATACAGTAAGTGATACAGAACTAACATGACAGAAAGGAATTACTTTGTTTCGTATGAGAGGGTTATGTCTAGAGACACATGGTAAAATGGAAACTAAGGAAATTGAAGAATAGCCACTGTTTCCTGAGCAGTTAGACTGTAAATAAAGGTGAGAATTCATATTGTAACGTTCCAAGGAAAGGCGTGAGGAAATTCATATCCACAAGTATGCCCTGTAAGCCAAGTCAGGAAGACAGAATGGATTCTGCCAACATCCAACACTAAGTTCCACAAGAGCACACAGTGGCTGGATTTGTTTTCAGAAGAGACCATCTCCTAGGAGAGCCCCACCCAAGGCTGTAACATACAGTAAACCACTTTGGTTTAATAAAGATAAAAAACTCCAATGATCTACATTCCTAGCTGTCAAGTATGTTTTTCAAACCAGCTTTGACTGAATGTTTACTCTACGGAACTCCACTGAGAACGTGTGCAAGAAGCCCATGATATCCCATGATGGCACCTGGAATCACTCAAGAACAAGATTCGCATTTGCTTTCACATCATAAGTGAAACAAAGAGGGAGGAAGTGGACAAAAAAAGGAAGATCTCGCTTTCCTTCTCTGACATACAACCAAGCGGGTGAAGAGAGTAATACTCAGACTTCCTTTAATCTGTCAATAACACAAGCTGAAGCTAATATTTTCACGCTTTGTCTAGAAGATTCAAACCTACATTCTGTGACAGTACACTAACTGATGGTTCTGCACAGTTCTGAGTTTAGAAAAAAGTTCGTATATACTCACATTTTGTTTGCCAGCCTCAGGGATGTACAGCTAAGACATGCCCGATCTCCCAAGTTACCTAGAAGAATACCAATAATTAGCATTAATTCTGAAGTCCAAGACGACATTTAGCCAAACAGTGAACGGTACACAAATACGTGATTGGAAAGACCGACCTTTACTTAGGAGTGGCTACTACTGAAAGCACAATAAAAGATGCTGCTTAACAGCAACTGGACTTCCTCATGGTACAACTGTTTGTAGGCACATTCACACTCTCGATGATTGTGCATTACAAACAGACAAGACTGAAAATTATTTCCCTTTGACAATGACCACGTGAAGTTGTGAAGCCCAAATACCTCATCCTATGACAGCACAAATCAAAGCACATGCCTTGTTCTTATTTCTCTCAATCTGTAATCCCAGTTTAAAGGATAAAAAAGTAAAATGAGGAAACAGGTGGGAAGCAATTCTGTAAAGTAGCTGACGCGCATGTAATCATTCAAGGAAATTGTCCATGCACAGAGCTGAACTCTGTGGATGTGTGAGGTGCTGCTTGGACTTGTCCAGTTGCCTGAAGAGAGGCTTCCCAGTCCCTCAAACAACAACTATACTGCAGAAAAACTTCCCTGACAGCAAATGCAATTTTTTAATGGCTCCATGACAACACAGTATTAGATGAGCCAAACAGAGCACTTGACAAGTGTCTAGGATGAAAATGCTTGGGGTTTTTCTAAGCAGGACAAAGTGTGAGTATGAACCTAAACACACTTCACTAAGGAGGTGGAACCACAATACCATCTCAATACACCACTGCCCATTTTGATTAGCACCATACAAAAATAGCTCTATCCCCGGACCTCACTGCGAAGGATACAAATTGGCCTGAAGGGCAACAGACTAATCCAAGACATATGAAAAGACAGCTTTCCAGCAAGCAACGTGTTCCCCAAAATGAATTTTATTTGAAACATTAACTCAGAATCAGTCCTAATTATAACAACTCAAAGTCCACAAGAAGGTCTGACACCTACACAGGCATCCTCTCTCCAGGTACAGAGACAAGCAGCATCCATTCTGGGGGTAAACTGAGGAAACCAGCAAATGATAAATTATCTGCCTCCGTTCACATGCTTCAGTAAAGGGCCATTCCTGAAAGCCTTCCAGCCATCCAACACCATGGAAGCACTGTTGAGGGTTAACTCAGAAACGTGAAATGATCTGTTGGCTTTGTGCAAGACATGTACTAAGTTATTTGTAACCAGAAGAATACACAGCTGGCATTCATCGACCAAGGGCATCCTCAAATAACTAGGCCTTGAAGAAACAGTTAATCAAGATGTTTTGAGGACATTCTATGTACCTTGCCAACTTGACAAGAAAACTCAAGATCCATGTATCCTTAGTTGAAATACTCTCATTTTAATACAAAAAAAAAAAAAAAAAAAAAAAAAAAAAAAAAAACACCCCCAGGCCAAATCACACCCACAGGTCAAAAATACCCTTGCCCAGGTGAAGACCCTTCCCCTGAGCATGCATAGTATTAAAACGCCTGTGTAAGCAATATTATAATCGTATGTAAATTACTAACCAATCATTGTGGAGGGAATAGAATTGAAAAGCTACTAACTCGGCAGTTTTTGTGTGGAAGGTCCTGTCGGGTGTTCTAGCTTTGTGGGGTTACCACCTAGCACCCATGTCTGCACAGACATGAAACATATATCGCAGCTCGGTGTGTAAATTGGCTTATTGCACACCGGATGAAAGAACCCAGATTTTGTGACAATCGTACCATCAGCTACATTATATGCTACTTAGTGACTCTATGCAATTGACAATCACTGAAAATCATCCCCAACTCCACTTAAGAAGAATCAATCCCCCTAAAAATTTTTTTAAAACATCTCATATCGATACTTAGCTGCAACAACTAAATATCTAGCTAATGCCAAGTGCAAAAAGACTCCTGGACAGAACAAAGAGCACATGAGCAAGGCTGCGAATGCCTCTACTCTTTTTTTTGGCCAATCTTTTCAGAATTCATGGTAACTGATACAAAAATTAATGGCTGGAGTTTCACCCATCTGGAATTTACCATTTCTAGTCATCCCTAAGAGACAGCAGGGTATAAAGGTGGTCTTAGAGGCTAGTGATTGACTTGTCCATCGTCGAAGCGGATACAGCCTGTGCCAGAACCTGAAGTAGACAGTTTTATCTGAGAAAACACAGCACCCAAAGCTGATTGCCAAAAGCCTTCTCCAAATTACCCTAATTATTAGAGGAAAAAGATACCTCCAAAATCAGGTGGGGCAATCAGAAGGTATGGAAAGGAGGCAGGGGAAAAAAAGATGAAAAAAGATAACTTACCAAAGAAAAATCTCAATAATCAAGGTGTGTCCCATGCTAAGTGGGCACTGATGTAATTACAGCAAAAGGTATGGCATTAAGAAGTCAAAGGAAGAGCATTGCCCCATCTCAGACTCTTAACTCACTGCAAGTAGAGAGCCAGGGGAAAAACCTGACTCTCTCTGGCTCAAAAATCAAAGCCTTAAGAATCTGTGAAGGCATTCTGATACTCTCAAATATTTACAGAAAGATCAGTAGCTGCATCTCTTGACCCAGGAGTCAAGTCATCTCAGAAGAATGTCCCTGATTTTAAGGAACAGCTGAGCAGGGCAGAGAAGCACTGAAAGTCTTGAGGGATAACTCAAAGCACAGTAATCTGTTTCTCTCACCTGAGTGCCAGGAAGCACACAAAGCCTATGTGCCAGGAATGAGATTCCTACCAGCAGAATAGGCATTACCTGCAGTAGACAGACTTTGTCCCCGACGACAAAGAGGGATGATCTAGTGGTCACAACTGTCTTGGTGTTTCTTAGATAAAACTCGACAACAGCAGGACACTTTCACTTTGCTTAACTTTACTTTTTTTTTTCCTCCCCCCCAACCAGCCTCATTAATGCTAAGGAAGGGGCCAAAGAACAAAATTCCAAGGTTACCATAAGAAAACACACTGACTCAAACGCTTCCTGTCATACCACAGTGTGAATGGGCACACAGAAACATCATTTCATCAAAGACACTGCAAATAATATTAATTTCAACTGTCAGTTCTGACAACAGCAGCTCTTTATGTTTTGCAGTGTCTGTTCTAACCATGTGCTCAAGAGGAAGCCAGTCCTGAAATAAAATATATACTTTTCTTCAGAAAAGGGCAAAGTCCATACTCCTTGCTTCTAGGCTAACAAACATCCAGAAGTATCTGAACAATGGGAATGTAGCTTACCATACTCAACGTTGTTAAGAAACCTGCATTAGGATTAGGTGGTTTGGAAGTAAGAAAGGTGGCAGATCCAGAAAAGCTGTATGTTAACATGGAAAAGTCACGAGAAACTTTATTTTTAAAGTTAATGAAACCTCAAAACCAAAGTTTTAAGCACAGACTAGGTGTGTTCCATGTTTAGAGTTTTTAAAAAGAAAAGGCTAACATGAAGGAAGACCCTGCAGAAGTATAAGCCTGCAGTGCTTAACAGCTTGATCTTTAATGGGAAGAACATTTAGGATTCTTAGAAGCACTTAGCTTTAAATTAATCTCAGACTACTTACACGTAAAGCAAAGAAGATGAGCTAAGTAAAGCAAAACACTATACAAATAACTACCAGAGAGTAAGGTGTTAATAGTAGATTAACACTCCAATTAAAAACATTGATTATATTATAAGCATAGAGCATCACACCACACAAATTATTTGATTCTATCGCAGCAGTTCAGCAAACAAGAATTTTAATTTGGGGTAAGACTTACAACATCCAAAAACGCATTAGCGTTTGTGCTGTGCTACAAGAAGAATCAAAGCTCCCATCTAATTTGAAGGTACATGGATCTGTTTCTTCCTTGCTTTAAACAAACTGGATGGCTAGGATAACCCAGCTTTTTGCCCAGGTCACTGTACAAGCTCATCCTAAATAAATGTCTTCACAACAGTAGCTGGAATAAACCCCATCAACTAGAACAAGCTACCACACTTGCAGTGATTACTGGTAACCGAGATGACAGCTTTATCAAAACTAACAAGCATCCATACAGTTGATCAGGTTTGCCAGAATCTACCCTGCCCTCACTGACAGCACTTCAGTGGCAAGTCAGGGCTCAATGTCACTGACAAACCCGCTGCCCCTTAAGCTTTCACTCATTCCTCACTAAACCCCTGCCATTCCAACTCACGGACGTAAAAAGCTACCACACGCCTCGTGTACGTCACAAGTTATCAGCTGTTTCATGTCATTAAACTACACCACCCAAAGCTATTTAAACTACCAAATAATCTTGATTATCACTGGAAACAGTATCACGCACTGCATTACCTTTTTATTTTCCCAAGCTTTCAAAGCCACTTGGAAGAAGACAAACCCATACTTCCTTCCCAGTATTAAGAAAATAACCTCATGTACTTTGAGGAGCACACAACTAGTGACCACGCAGCTTCACAGCCAAGCCATACAGAGAACGAGGCAGGCAGGGCTGAAACGTAGCAGCTTACTCCTCTATCCTGGAAAAACATACGTGGTTTTTTCCTCCTCGGACAGCTGGCATTTAAGAGGTGCAGGTGTCCTAGCTGCCGCTGGGGAAAAGCATCCCCTCAGACCACCCTGGCAGGGAGACGACCGCCAAGGGACGAGCTGCCCACCCCCGGCC
>NW_010274090.1:0-3818 GCF_000690775.1 Eurypyga helias
GTTCTGTGATTCTATGAATATACAAAACAAGCGATGCACGATGCCGCTGCTCAGCACCACAATTGTCACTGCTGCTGAGCCAGCCCCTAAGCAGCAACCCCCTGGCCAGCTTTCTCTTAGTTTATACACTGAGCATGACATCCCATGGTATGGAATATCCATTTGGCCAGTTTGGGCCACCCGTCCTCTCTGCGCCCGCTCCCAGGTCCTTGTGCACCCGCCGGTAGAGCCTGAGAAGCTGGAAAGTCCTTGACTTAGTTGTTGCTAAGGAGTGCTTACACTAAAACAGCAGCGTGTTATCAACATTATTCTCCTCCTAAATCCAAAACAGCACTATGCCAGCGCCTAGGAAAAAAATTAACTTTATCCCGGTTGAAACCAGCAGATGCCTAAAGCAATCATACCTTGCCATCTAGCGACATAGCTGTGAATTACCACAGCTACATCTCAGTTAGGGAACACGTTCGTTACTTTAGGAAACGATTCCTGTTTGCCCGTTCGTCATCCCACAGAGGGAAAGCCAGCTCCTAGGCCTGTGCTAGATGCTATTCTGTAGCATGTAGTAGAGAGGTTGTAGATGGTTGAAAAAGGTGATACATGATTACTGAGCTTGTGGTGGACCAGAGAAAGCAAGACATTAATAGATAAAACAGAGATAACAGACACAGCATCATATATTAGTCATATTTTTAATTTAATGATTATCACTTAGTAATATTTTTGCCATATTATATAGACTATTCCTTTCCTTTTAGAGTAATGCCTTTTTCTTCAAACACCTGCAACAATGCTCGTTAATTACTGTGTTAATTCTTTATCATTAATTCATGTGACAACATTCAACTAAGGTAGTTTGCAAACAGGAAGATGAAGGGCACTTGCAAGAAATGTTCTGAAACAGCTTACCATCTGGTGCAAATCTCAAGTAAAGCGTTTGAATTTACATATGGTGGGCTAGGAACAGTGTCATTTTTGCCCAAAATACATTACTTTGTCCAGGGAGTGGAAAAGAATTTTTCTGTTTCAGAGCATCCAGGGTCTTTATATCATCTCTTCAAGCTGAAGTGTACACTCCCTTGTCCTGTGTTCTTGCCTGCCCTATAATAATGACTTGTTCCCACGATTTGTGACATCCAGGTAATACAATGTGCCAAAATACAACTTGACACAGAAACTCTGTACCCTGAAATTGTTTTTGTTCAAAGATCAAAACTTTTGTTCTTTAGCCTATTATATCAAGCCAAGGAAGGTGAGGTGAATATAGACTTCTGTAGCAGTTTAAAAATACAACTTCTATCATTAATGTTAATCAGTGATGTATATAAAATATGCTCCTTATGGTGTATAAAGTTAACTCGCTCCCTAGCTTCTTGCTGCCCTTATTACAGAAAATGGAAGATAACTGGTTTATGGACCACCAAAAATACGGCACTCAGGAGCTGAAATAATAAGGGAGTGTTAGAGAACATAAAGCCAGCACTTCTAATAAGTCCCAAAAGGCAGCACTGTAGATGTATATATAGCTATACCCTGTTGCAGCGCTTTTGAAAGAAAATAAATACTAATTACATTGCAGCCCTGAGTTATGATCAGTTGAATCTAATTTATGTGCACAACAAGCTGTTCAGTTATAATTGGGCGCTTTTAAAATTGAAAGCACCTAGCTTTTTAAGAGCTGGTAACTTCTGTTGTTTAGTAATACAGAGGTGTACTCAGTTGTGTGAAGGCCCAATGTGTTACTGGAGCACAGACGGATATAGCGGCGTGTGTCTGGAGTCATGTGATTTAGGGACTGCTTCTCGTGAACAGAATAATATATGTCAGCAAGAAAATACACCTTGAAACATGAAACCGAACCATCTAATATCTTGGCCAAATGCGGTGTTAGAGAAGAGCCAAGTTATGTTTGATATAGAGCTAAGGGGTTTTTTTCCCTTTTTGTTCTTCTATTCCTATTTTATCATAGGGATTAAATTCCGTGGGGAATCTTCTTACCTTAATTCTGCATCTCTGCTAATGAGCAAAATAATTTTCTTGTGTCTGGCTGCACTGAATAGTTCAGGGTATTTATTAGCCAGGATTGAGTGCTTAGCATGCATTTTTGGATCATCAACTGGATAAAAGTCTAGGATAATGAACAAATGTGCTAGGCCCAAATCCAGCCGTGAGCCTCACAGAATCAAAGCATAAATCTCAGATATCTGTACAGGCATGAGCTGAAATCAAAATTGCCCAGAATAGGCTACTGTTAAAGAAAACCACTAATTTACACTCTAGGAAAAAGATGACAGTATAGGAGGTGTTTTGTATTTTCCTTTATCTGCATTCCAAAGACAATAAAACCAGTTAGTAAAAGAGGGATGAACGAAATGTGAGCATCTACAGTGCTTCTACGTCTGACAGTGTGGTGAGGTCCTGGATTCATACTGCTCTTACACATGAGGTCCTGCACTGACTGCAATTTGCATGCACTCGACTGAGCCGTTATCAAGAAAACCATGTTCATGCTTCCAGTTTCTATTTGATTTTTACTTTTCAGCTGAAATCAGTAAGAAGTGGAGAATATTTCATATCAAGAGCGTTAATACAGTATGGATGTAGCTTGTCCCATCTGTTAGGGCTCCTGGATTCCATACACAGAGAGGTGTTTCAAACCTGATCCTCTACTGAAAATATCAAAGATTATTTTTACTTGGGGGAAAATGGATGGGCAGGGAGTGCACTTGGCTGCTGGCCAGAGCCATCTTTCTTGGCCAGGGTAATCGTTTCAAGATTAAGCTCCCTTGTTAAAAATTGAAGGAGGAATCGTTTGTCATGTTTGCCTTCTCAGGAATCCCAAATTTTGAAATGGATTCTGGCTGAAACAGTTACTGGCTTCCCCACTTTTATCTCTCCCTGAGAGTATCTCCGGTCATGGAGGTTGGGCTGCCTAAGCTCAAGGCAGACTTCACAGTAGCACAGCTGAGAGCTACCTTCCTTCCGTTGGGTGACCTTGGAGAGGGTGCTCCCAGATAATTCTGCAGGAGACCTTGGCAAGGGATGGATCCTCTTCCCAAGGGAGCTGAACTTAAACTGAGGCTTTAGTGCTTGAGCCCTGCCTGGGCTACAGTTCCAGCCGTGCCGCAGCCAAGCCTGTGCCTGGCCGTGGACCTCACTGACCTGCACCCATGCCAGACGTGCAGGCTGACTTCCTGGCCTCTCCTCAGGCCTGTCTCATCCCTAGGGACTTGCCCTGCAATCGCTGGGCCGTGTCTGACCCTTGTTGTCTTCACTGGACCTCTCCATGGAATTCAGATGGCACTCAAGGAGCCAAAATTGACAGGTATTCAGAGAAGGAGACGTGAAATGGGGGACACTTCCAGTGGCAATCATTTTCTCTTTCATTAGGAGAAAACCACATAGGCTAGCTTAAGATGAATTTGTCAGGCCAGATTTATTCCGTAGCTGATAACAATGATAAGTTGACCTACCACATGTAATTAAAGGAAAAATCCTGAATTAACTTCGTATCTCCAAAATCATGGCAAAACCTTTTTCTAGCTCCTGTAAACACTTAGGACATGCCTCAAAACACTGTTCAGCCAGCCTTGGAAATGGATGTTGGGTCGCAGCAAACTGTTGATTGTTTTCCAAACTCTTCTGGTATATTCCAAAAGTTTTGTGTTCACTTCAACTGCCAAGTGCTTCTAGAGAAACTTCTTATTTGTCTGGTTAGAATATATGTGCTTGTTACTTGAAGATAGAGACAAAAAGGTTATTTAACCTGTTCAATTAGAAACCATGCACCATCTAAAAATCACAATATCCTTCACTTGATT
>NW_010274090.1:3831-58214 GCF_000690775.1 Eurypyga helias
TTTTACCTAAAGTTAAGGAGGTTGGGATCATATCACTAAAAAAAAATGTAAGCCCCAGATCCCCTACTTATAACTCTACTTAGATTTCTATCTAAGCTCAAAGCTCACTTCCTTATGCAGCTGTGACAGTTGCAAGGGACTCAGCAGAGACTTGCATGCATGGCACATTGTCCTCAGCCCAACTCTGGAATTACCCTGGGCACAACAATGCAGCAGGTGTGCGAGCTGCTGTGCAGCTACCATAGAGAAGGGGCAGCAAGTGTCAACAACGCTTCTAACACACACTGGAGATAGTCCTGGGCTGCAGGAAATAGTGGGAAGCCAATTAAAAAAGTGTCCTGAGTCTCCTCTGTAATGAAAAATTTTCAGTTAGAGATCACAGGGAACACTTCAGTGATTGAAAATCACAGACACATTCTCATCCTTTCAGAACTTCAAGAGTGATAGATGTCCCATAGGCCATGAATGGGATAATCCTGATTTATGTCATTATGCCTCTTTCTAATGGGCTCTCACTATCGAATTTGCAGGCAGTGACAGCTCCCAGACCGACGGGGGCCTCATTCAGAATTTAGAGCCTCATCTCTTGTTCAGGAGATCAGGCCACTGGAGCAAAGGTTTGCAGTTTTTTATGTTACCTGTCATGAAATGAAGTCATAGTCTCCAAATAAGCTTTCACCAAAGGGAGTATGTAATCAATCCCAGATAAATTGCCATTAAGGCCCCTGTCATCTGTTTGAGGGGAGGGGTAAAATGCAATCACACATCAGGTTAAACTTAGCAGTTGCTTCTTTTGTGGGAAAGAAAAGTAGAAAAGTGAGTATTTGAATTATTTTGAGTATTTTGAGCATTAAACATGCTGATACATTTAACAAGTGATCAATATTTCAAGTTTCTCCTTGGAATTAATCCATATTGGTCCCTATGCAAAGTTACCAACAGTAGTGCTGAATCAGTTCTAGCGATGGTAAGAAAGGCTTGTCACATAGATGTAGAAACTTACTTAATAAAACACTGGACCAAGATAAAAAAGATACAGAAGCAATGTGTGAAGTTTTTAAAAGGCACAGTTCAAGTTTTAGTTCACGGTAGTGTATTCTGTATTCAAGGTAGTGTATTCTATTTGCATCTTCAAATAGAATGATCCAAATAATGCCATATTTTCCTATATTGGGAGTTAAACTGGCTCTGCTACCTCGACTTTACATAAGAGCAAAACAGTTGGGGCAGTGTCTTTACATGTGCCAGCAAATTCCAAAGAAAATCACTCTAGCTAAAATTTCATAATGCAACCCTACCCTGCCACCTCCTCTGTGCTATAAGGTTACTAAGCTGTGTGTCCAGGCTTTAATGTCTTGTCAAGAGTATACCTGAAATGTGAGGAAATTCTAACTTAGCTGAATACTTCTGGTCAAGTATAGGAGCCTTGAGCAACCCAAAGGGATGTAACAGATAGCTGAATTCTGTCCCTGAGTTCCTTTAGCCATTGAGTGAAGACTACATCATGAGCCTTGTCTATATTGCAATAGCTTGCACACCTCTGCTCTGAATTCATTAATGGTGCTCGGAAATTTTGTAGTCTTTATTTACACTGTACTGCTTGAAGTGGATAAGATCTATTTCCTGCATTTTCCTTTGAGTATACCATTGCAGATATGCCTATTATGCAATTTTTAAGGAACGTTCCCAGTTCTGCTGAAGGCAGGGACTATTGCCAGTTCTCTCTAGTCTACCATGAATCTCCCAATGATTGGTCTTTTCAGCGCTCTGGCTCTTCATTTGATTTATCAGTATGTAGTTACACTTCTTACTTCAGAAAATGAACCAATGTTAAAAGCATCTCAAGTAAACCTACCCACTCAAAAGACATGGAAAGGATCATACTCACATGTGCCTGGTACATGCAAATATAGAGATATGTAATGTGTACAGATATTTGAATCCCAGTGTACAAGACTCATAATACTTCTAAAAAAATTAATAACATATAGATGTGAACTGAATAATTGAATCTTTCTTATGAATAATAATTCCTTAAAAGCGGAAGTATATGGATTCTTAACCCCCCCGCGGTAATATTTTATTTAAATATCTCAATGTTTCTGAGAGCTCCTGTTTTATTCACTTGATCAATAAGAATTGGATCCAAACCCAGCCTGGCTAGCAAACATTTTTGTTACTGGCTTTGTGGAGATCACCCTTCCACTGCCGCATGGTGTTTCTTCTAGTAAGTATGTAGTCATCATACAGTCTTGTCAGAATGTTAATAGGACTATTTGCAGTCACATCTGACAGATGGACTTCAGCACAGATGCCACCTTTGCTCTCCTCTTACAGGTGCTCCATAGGAGTAAGAGACTAGTTCAACAAATTTCAGCATCAGCATTGAGTCCAAGGGAGTAATTTTAAATGCGATTAGTAAATATATATGCTGGGATGGCCCTGGCTGGGAGCCAGGTGCCCACCAAAGCCACTCTGTCACTGCCCTCCTCAGAAGGGCAGGGGAGAGAAAAATGTAACATAAAGCTCGTGGGTCGAGATAAGGACAGGGAGATCATTCAGCAATTACTGTCCCAGGCAGTGCAGACTTGACTTGGGGAAAAAATTAAAATTTATCACCAATCCAACCAGAGTAGAAGAGAAATCAGATCTTAAAACACCTTCCCCCTACCCCTCCATCCTTTCCCAGGCTCAGCTTTGCTTACGATTTTGCTGCCTCCTCACCACAGGGCATAGGGTGACAGGGAATGGGGACAGTGGTCAGTTCATCACTTGTAGGATCAGTTACCAACTGTCTGCCTCTAAGCAGTTTCTAAATTCCAGGGAGGGCAAGTTCCTTTTTGTGGCATTTATATCATACTGAAAAAGGGTAAACTGGGTGTTTCAAGGTAGTTACAACAGAGAGTTGGGGTTGTTCAGCCTGAAGAAGAGAAGGCTCCAGGGAGACCTTATCACCAATCCAACCAGAGTAGAAGAGAAATCAGATCTTAAAACACCTTCCCCCTACCCCTCCATCCTTTCCCAGGCTCAGCTTTGCTTACGATTTTGCTGCCTCCTCACCACAGGGCATAAGGTGACAGGGAATGGGGACAGTGGTCAGTTCATCACTTGTAGGATCAGTTACCAACTGTCTGCCTCTAAGCAGTTTCTAAATTCCAGGGAGGGCAAGTTCCTTTTTGTGGCATTTATATCATACTGAAAAAGGGTAAACTGGGTGTTTCAAGGTAGTTACAACAGAGAGTTGGGGTTGTTCAGCCTGAGGAAGAGAAGGCTCCAGGGAGACCTTATTGCAGCCTTCCGGTACTTAAAGGGGGCTTATACAAAAGATGGGGACAGACCTTTTAGCAGAGCCTGTAGCAAAAGGACAAGGGGTAAGGGTTTTAAACTAAAAGAGGGTAGATTCAGACTAGGTGTAAGGGATAAGGGTGTTGAGGCACTGGCACAAGTTGCCCAGAGGTGGTAGATGCCCCATCCCTGGAGACACTCAAAGTCAGGTTGGACAGGGCTCTGAGCAACCTCATCTAGTTGAAGATGTCCCTGATCACTGCAGGGGGCGTCGGTTAGGTGACCTTTAATAGTCCCTTCCAACACAAACTATTCTATGATTCTATATGATTCTAAGATTTCCTAAACCCTATAAAAGTAAATCATTGAATGAGTATCAGTTCAGCAGATAGCCCAAGAACCCAGTAAAGGATTCCTACTTCTGAGAAATAAGGACAATTAGACTCTGCTAATTCTTCCTGTTTCCACTGTTATCATACCTCTTCAGGTCTTAACCAATGTTAGATTTTAATTTTGAAGCGCAAGAAAAAGAAAGAGAAAAGAAAAAAGGAGAAGAGAGGGAAGCTTTCCAAAAAGAAAAAGAACAGGAAAAGAAGTGGAACTTGTCTGAACCAAATAGGAAGAGATGGCTGGGCAGGTGCCCATCCAATTCTCAATTATTAGAGACATCAGTGAAGACCTTAATCTTCTATGATGCTGGTCAAGTGACGTAGCTTCTCAGTGTTTCAGTTCCCTTACCTTCAGTATCCCTATCCCTATGTATCCTGCATAACGGTTGGAGACCTCAGTGATGTAAAGGTAAAGATGAGCCTTAGGATTGTAATGTGAGCGGACTTGCATAGGAAGCGGCCACAAAAAACCTGTAAGTAGCCTTCGCTTAAAGGCTAATGTCAGATGTGTGTGGTCATCAAGGATATGAAGGGAATGATGAAATGCTCTTATTTATGGCACATTTCTAGCTGAGACATAGGACACCCAGATCTGAAACGATGGAAAACCAAGGTTTGTTGTATCAGCTAAACAGAAGAGCAGCCAAAATGTGTTCCTCTTCCAGGACACTGATCAAATCCTCAAGCAGGGAAATGATCCTGGTCATTATTCTGCGTGATCTTTCCCACAAGAAGTTAGAGATTGTAGAGCTTCCAGTGGGAATGATTTCTTAACAGTTTCTTGTGATTGTCTTCCCCGTGAAGGAGCCTAAATGCTGAAATCATCAGTGCTGAAAGTAATGTTTCTTCCTTCTTTCATTTCTCATCTTCCTTCTCTCCCCTTTCCCCTTCAAAACAAAACACTGAACCTCACAAGCTTTGTTTCAAGAAATTAACAAGTTCAAACACAATAATAATACTAATGATAAGTAAATAATCATCTGTTTGCCATTCTGGAAGGGTGAAGATGGCCATGTCAATAAGCTAACACAATAGCACCCGGCTCAGACTGCTGACATTGGACAGGTCACTGTTGGTTTCAGTGCTCTCCAGATGAGACCTCGGGCACAGTAATTACAAACCTCATCACTGGCTGCCTTTTCTCCTCCTGCTAATTGTTACTTCTTGGTTAGCTCAGTGCTTAATAGTGAGGAAGAACATCATGTTGTATTGTATTCCTTCTTCACGTTTTTGACGTTGTTCTTCTTGGAAAAAAAGACTGGGCTGCTGGCAGTGAGATTTGTTATGTCCCGTCTAACGGAGGAAGGGCTGCTAGAGCGACTGTGCTGCTGCGTGGTGTAAGAAATCACGTGCTCCAGCTGATGTAACACTCTAGGAAGGCATGAAAAACTGATATAGTATCAATATACGCTGACAAATAATGCTTTCTGACAATAATTCAGGAAAGGAGCGTGGGCACATCAGCAGAAACCTTTCTGCTGGTGTGTGCCTGTCTCCGCGGAGGGCCCTGGCAGCGCGGCTGAGCTGGCAGCAGCGCTGGGCTCTGCTGCGGGGCAGTGCCTTCCTGGGGCTGTGTTCCCCGATCAGCCCGTGCACTGGGCTAGGCTCCATGGATCTGGGAGCAGAAACTCACTTCCGTCGCTACAGCGTCATTATCTTATGAAGTCTTACCAATACCGAGCAAGAGACTGACTACTACCCACAGGGAAAGCCAGGGCATAGCTCGCTTCTCCATCATCAGTTCCCTAAAACCTGCCCCCCATTCTCTTCCCAACCCTGCTGCTTCCCAGCTGAGTGAAGTCTCTGGCTGCTCTTTTTTTGCTTTCTTATCTGCAAGCAAATTAAACTCATTATATTCTGCAGTAAACGTTAAAGTTTAGCAAATGCTCAGGGCCCAGAATGGTTGGGAACTACTGAGCTAGGTATTCTCTTCAGAATTCCAGCTAAACCGGAGTTTTACTCTGAATGGTTGATTCATTTTTAATAGTGGATTAAAATGAGCTGCAATCACAGAACGTGGCCACGAGAGGTCAACAGCGATGCGCACGGGTACTATCCCCTCATTCCCATGCATCAGTGCCTTATACCAGAAATACGGGAGCAGCCTGGATTTTCTGGTTATTTTAGGGAAGGTTTTCTCATGTTTATAGAAATAACGATAATAAAATTATTAATTTCTTTTTCTAAGAATATTTGAATGATGATTAACATTACTTCTAGAAGATTTATCTGCTGTTTGCTTTTAAACAGAAAACAAGTTATCGAAACCCAAGTAAATTGTCTAGAAACATATGCTTTCCCAACTGACACGATTGTCTTCAGTCATGTCACAACAACATAGGCCTGCATTCATTGTGTGAAAGTTGTTAGCGTACCCAGGAACGCGCAGATTTATCCCTACAGCCAGGCACCGCGCTGTGTTCTCCCTCAGTGCAGCTCTGCAGATCCCCCGGCGCGTTCTCTCCTCGCTGAGACTGCAGCCACCCGGCTCCCTGCTCACCACTTCCGCCAGCACCAGCTGCGTGTGAGGAGCGAGGATTTTGTGCCACTGTTCCTTGGCACCCCCAGCACCGCTTCGCCCTGGGAGTCCTTGCAGATCTATGTAAATGCGTTTCACTGACATGGCCAAGTGGCATCTTGGCTTCCTTAAAAACTGTATCCGTTGTACAGGCTTTAGAGTTACCAGCTGATCGCCGTATGATGGCTTTTACCTTAGGTATTTGTATTGATGTGCAGGAAGCATGTCCACGTGCCCATCATTTACTTTTTTGGCACCTAAACTTGAATCATTCACTGCCCGTGCAATTGGAAACTGCATTTTCTCCTCACAACCTTTTTTTGTCATTCTATGCCTTACAATCCCCTTCTCCTTTAAAATCAGACTAAGACCTCAGAAGTCACTGTTTTCAAAGGCGCACGCCATGGTCATTGATGATGAAGGGAAGCAGAGCTCAGCAACCTAGAGCATTCTTGCCTGTTCCTCTAGAATGGACTCCCCCGTATTGCAGACTGCTTTCTCACTAGCAGCCCACGTTCCTCGGAATGAAGGTAACGTACCAAACTTCTCAGTGGGCACCAGTCCTGTTTCACACTCCTCACAGGCCCACGGTAGGCAATGAAAGGTTTATCGCGATACTCCCCACCTGGATAGCACCGGTGTGATATTAACTGATGTAACTAGCAGTTGCTGTTGGCTATTTACCCATTTAATTTAAGAAAGTTACTTTTAGGTTTTGAAAAGGAAAAGGTTTCCAGGTACATGCTTTCAGAAGCTTTAAAAACAGAGGACGCCTTGAATAAAGATAGTTCAATTAAAGGAAGTAATTTCAAAATATAATTGATAATTTTTAAGTAAATGTGGCCTTGTAACAGAATGCAGATGGCAAACCCACTATCCAGCCGACCCTAGGGTGCAATCGAGAAACAAGCAGGAGGTGCAATACATTCTATTAATTATTTTCACTGCTACAGTTGTTTGCTATATAATACAGGTCAACGGGGGTTAGTCTGAAGCTTCTCCTAATATATTAGTAAATAAATTCGAGCAGATTTTAATTTGCTAATGGAAAGGTCTGAGCCAGTTGCAAATAAGAGTGGAGCTACTTTGTCTTGCTCATTACTATGCAACATGGCTGCTCCCAGCCATTCATACAAAATGTTACATTTCCATAAAGCACAATGTAATTTGTCACAGGGGGAAAAAAAAAAAAAAAAAAAGAAAAAACCCAACTCTGTAAACTATATTAAATTAAAGATAAATGTGTATCATGGAGCAATCATTCTTACGGAGTCTGTAGGATAATTACATGTTAACACCTGCCTCTGAAGGCTTGCCAAATAATCCAGCATGGTATCTTTGTAATACTTACATGTTTCAGGGAGAAAAAAAGACATATATACTATTTCCAAAGGGTATAAACAAGAGTGACCCTTTTCTCACGTCTCCTAATGATTTCTCACCCTGTTTTGAAGCCTTGCTGTGCCTCGTTCCAACGCATACCGCTTCCAGAGCTGTGCATTCACACAATTGTAACGCAGCACCAGTTGCATGGAGTGTTTCTCACTCTTTTTCTACTCAAAATAACAATCCCTAGGGTGTTTATTTCCATAACTCTCTTATAAACATTTGTAAATATTCTCATTTTACAGTTGTGGAAACAGACACCTACAGGTCTGTGTCTTGCCCAAAATCTGGATTTGTAGAAGCAAAATTGGGAAGAGAGGCTAAGTTTCCAAGCCCAGTAACATTGCCTCTTTCTTCACATCGCGTAGAACAGGACTGCTGCAGGCAGAGAGAAAGGCCACCCTGTTTGCACCCTAACAGCTGATTCAGGGGTACAGGCAGGGAACTGCTGATGGGTGTTTTAGCCCAGCAGTGCTACCTTCTTGCTTCATGTCACCATAGGTATCACACCTGTCTTGAATCTCTTTTTTTTTTTTAATTAGATTATGAAGCTTCAGTCATGTGCATCACTAGTTCAGTTGCTTTAACATCTCCCTCTCTGTTGAATTTTAAAACTTAGGATAGACTGGTTGTTCGATTCATCCATAGATGCTAGAGTGATTGGAAAAGCTGCTGTCATTGATCTTCTCTTAAGACACACTTCTAAAGGGGAGAAGGACAATTTCTTGCCAGGCAGGGTTTATGCAGACAGGCACCTGTGGGTTCATGCAAAGAGGGTCCACGAGTTGGCAGCTTAAAATGTTCAGTTGTATTGGCCTTACCTGCACACAAAATGTTTCTTACCATCAACCATTTTCTCCATGTTTAGAATCCCGCTTGGGTTTCACGGCTCTGCTTTTCTGTGGGGGTAAGATTTCTGTGTAGTTTTGTTTTAATGGCCCCCTGGTTTTAAATATTCCGCCTGTTTGTATTGCTCCGATGCAGGAGGTGACAGGAAGGGCTGTTAATGCTTAAACCTTTGTCATTTTCACCTCTTCTTCTCTCTTTTGTCATGTAAGAAGCGGCACTCGATTTGAAAATGGACACAAATTAAGAAGCATCTAAGGATTAGTCCCTTAATTACATAATCCTTAAAGGATTATTCAGAGATTGGCCCTTACTAAAGTTTTTAACTTAGCCATGCATTTTAAATCAGGAGCAGACGGATCTCTGGTCCAAAACCCAAACAGAGGGTTCAGGTTTGAGCATCGTTTGTATAAATATATTTAGGTGGAGCAAATAGTCTACCTCAGACAGCACAACTCCTGGTACTCTGTTACTGGTAAACTGCTTGTCCGCTGGATCCCAGCAGTTTATGACTTTCTCCATAATTCAGTGTGGAATTGCTGTAGAAAAACCTCAAATAGGCAAACGGACAGGGGAGTTCCCTGGCTGCCAAGGTCAGTGGCGTGAGTTTTCAGGCAAAATCCATGTGGATTCCTCCCATCCAGATGTTTCAGCTGGTGATTTCAGTAAACCACAGATTAAAAGAAAAGATCTCCCAAACCTTCGAGATCACAGTGCTGACTGCGCTGGCTGGCCCTGACTGCATGATGACAGCAGGAAACATTTATTTGCCTTCCACTAGCCATGGACTTTACACATATTAATTAATCAAGATTCCAGCGGCTGCATTCACTATGTGTCTTTTTATATTCTGGCCTGACATTGTAAACAACTCTAATTTGACTGTTCCAGGGAGAGAGAGGGGGGAGTAAAGGCAAGAAGGAAGGGCAGGAGGTAGGTTATCTTCTGCTTTTTTCACCAAGTGCTATGTAATTGTCAGCATTTACCTTGACTCCTTCCAGAAGCAGACAGAACTGCTGTCAAATGGCTGAGCAGAAAAATGAAATTAAGAATGTTTGTACATAATTCCACTCATTTTGGCTCAAGCCATGAATAGTAAAATAATTAACAGCAATTAGCCTTTTTGTCCTAAACTTATTCTAATCTACATCTTCTGCCCAAATCTTGTTCAAGTTACACATGGTTTTCTAGTTACTTTCTTTTTCTTTTGTTACTTTTCATAGGAATCCTTTTCCCACATTAAGAAATTAAATCATTATGTCAAGGTGTACTAAAAGTTGTAACAGCGGTTCAAAGCGAACAGAGAGGAGCCCCTCTGCTATGGGAACAGTCTGAGAGAGTTGGGGGTGCTCAGCCTGGAGAAGAGAAGGCTCCGGGGAGACGTTATGGCTCTTTCCAGTACCTGAAGGTCTGACAAGGACGATAGGGACAAACTGTTTAGTAGGGCCTGTAGCACTAGAACAAGGGGTAATGGTTTTAAACTAAAAGAGGGTAGATTTGGACTAGATAGAAGAAAGAAATTTCTTACAATGAGGGTGGTGAGGCACTGGAACAGGTTGCCCAGAGAGGGGGTACATCCCTGGGAAACATTCAAGGTCAGGTTGGAAAGGGGTAATGGTTTTAAACTAAAAGAGGGTAGATTTGGACTAGATAGAAGAAAGAAATTTCTTACAATGAGGGTGGTGAGGCACTGGAACAGGTTGCCCAGAGAGGGGGTAGATCCCTGGGAAACATTCAAGGTCAAGTTGGACAGGGCTCTGAGCAACCTGATCTAGGTGAAGATGTCCCTGATCACTGCAGGGGGGTTGGGCGAGATGACCTTCTAACCCAAGCTATTCTATGATTCTATGAAAACAATTCAGTCTGCATTGTCCTTCACAAAATGCTATTCCCAACCAAAATGAGAGAGCAAGACAATAATAGTAAATATCATCAAGTATTGAAACTAGTTTTCCTATTCAGATTAATGTTCTGCTAGGATTCTCTTCATATGCTGCCCTGCATCACGCCAGAGAATTTTTCTGCGTTCTTTTCCACCCAGGAATGTCTTTGCCTCCAAAAGAAATTATACTGTCCCTTTGTAGTTGCTGAATACAGTTACAGTTATTATAGAGCAGCTTAACCTGAGGGCTGTGTGGCTACTATTTTAACAACTTTATTGTACAGGAGCAGTTTATATTTTAGAGGACTTTCTATTTCCATTTTCTATGCAGTATTTATGGGTAAACCAATGCAAAGAAAGACAGCCACATTAAAGTTTCTGAAGTGTCATTGTTATATCTCAGTTCAATGAAACAGTCATATGAAAATATGAAAAAAACCTACTAACAAGTTGAGGGGAGCAAAATTAATTTCAATACTATGTTAAATATTAAACTTATAAATTATTGTGCTCGAAAATGATCCTGAGAGTTGTATCTCCAATGGAAACAAACCATTGTACAATCAGAACTTTCTAATCACTAAGCCTGTTAGATTCTAAATACCGTGCCTATGTGCTTGTTCTGCTGCAGTCTTGATTACTTTGCTGCTGCTTTGATTATCTCCTTTGAAAGCTTGCATGAAGAGGTTAGAAGCCAAGGATAGCTATAAAAATTAAGACCAAAATCTACACAGCTGAAGCTCAAGAATTTGGGTTTGTAACTACAATAAATATTTTATTATGGATTAGACAGCAGGTGCATTATTTTGCTGGGAACAGAAATTATTAATTTGAATATGTCTAATGGTAGTTACAACACACTGGAAACTCTTTCTTGCATTATTCCATAATAAATATTCATTAGAAATACAGTGCAAAAACACTGAAGCAGTTTTTGTGAACATAATTAGAAGTTACTTATATTTTTGGCTTGTATACAGGGATTTTATGCTGTGTAATAAAGGAATTACTTTCATTTCTATTGCTCAGATCTTAAGAATGAAAGCAGTTGCTTTGGTAATAAGCTTGAAGAAAGTTCTTTTGAAAATTAGTTACACATGTCAGCTACTTATTTAGGATAAGATTTCAGTCATTGATACTTGAGGCTAAGGAAGAGTAATCCACACATCCACAAGGAAATCTGCATTCTAGAGAGCATTTCCCCTACATGCTGCAGGAATTTAGAGGAAGTATGTGGGAAAGGCAATAAGCTTCTAAAAGCAAAACTTATTTTAGATGACCTTGAAAGCTAAACAATAACATTCTTAAGACTTTTAATGTAATATTGTATGTATGTAAAAAATAAGTGCCATATATCTTTCCCTTATATAATTAAAGAAAAATGCAATCTTATAGCAACCTTTGCTTTCATAATCATTGTTTTCCAAATCAGACCGTGCTCATGTCTCTTACGATAGAAATGCTTTGCTTTGTTATGTCAACACACAAATATTCAAATCAAGTTTAAATATATTTAGTATGATTATTTTAAAAATAAATCGGGGAGATTAATTTCATTTTGTCGTTTTCTTATATGCATACCTAAAATGTATTACTTCATTTTAAGAAAAAGATGTGAGGTGAATTTTTAAAACAATTAAAATTGTTTTGATTTGCTTTTTTTTTAATCGAGCCTTTTTGTCTTCTTGCACTAAAAATGTATTTATGTGCATGATTTTGAGAGCTTTCCTTCACTACCCATTTTTCTTCTCCTTTTTGGAAGTAGTTGTTTTGTCTGTCCATCCAGTTTCTGCATTAATGCTGGAGTAGAAAAGAGAAGTAAGTAAGAACACCTTTAAAGGGATATAAAGAGAATGGCATGGATCTAAGCTCTGGGGGCTCTTCTAAGGGTCCTGGCATTGTTTGGGAAGCCTGATTATATTACTCACCCCAGCTGCCCACCTGGTAGGATGCTCAGAGCTCCTCGGTGAGCTGCAGAGTCACACCAGTTTGCATTAAATATTCAGAAGCAGAGTCAGCAGTGTGCTGGAACATACCCCACTGAGCATCATGAAGTGATTTTAGGACTGGCTTAGCCCTCTGTTTGGAAGAAGAGGTAATATCAGTGACTGCAGATCTTTCTCCCCATCACGCTGTCCTTCTGCCTCTGGTTTAAGGCTGATGTGTAAGTAGTTGTTCCTTATCAGCTGCTGTAGGTCAGCTGTACCTGTGCTCATGCTGCAACCAGTCTGAACAAGAACCAGGAGTCCCAGTAGCAGCAGAATGCCTCATTCTATCTCCAGTCGGAAATGCTGTGGGAAATGTCTGATGCCTCTGAAAGGTGACGTGATGATTGGAAATGGTGAGTGGTCTCTCAGTGGGGAAGAGGGGTTCTCACTGAGGGGTTTCAGCAATGAACGTTTGGAAACGTAGAACATTGAGAATTCTGCCACATGTCAGATTTGTCTGAACTTCCAGAGTAGGAAGTGAACTGACTGATAGCTCTCCTCTAGCCTTTTCCCACTCATGCACACCTCCACAGACAGCACACCTGACCTTCAGATTTATTTCTTGAGGAAAGCAGACTAATCCCAAGACAGCAGGAAGCGGATAAAATCGAGAATTTCCATTTCCAAGCAACTAATGAAGTTTCTGTTATCAGACAAACATTTTGAGACATTAAAGAAAAATGAAAGATTTGGTGGCTTTGTTAAGTGTGTATGTCTTTCTTAGGTATGGCACTGGTTTGGGAGATGGAGACAAACTATTTCCTGCTTTGCTACATGACTGCTGACAAACCACGTCGCCTCCCCGTGCCAGTGGCGCTACTTCGTCTGTCTTCCATAGTCCACAGACTCTTCACAACAGAATCTTTCAACTGTTTGATTGTGTAGCATCCATCACAATAGGATTTTGATTCTGGTAGGAAAATCTTTTTTTAAAATCTATTGTAATACTAGTAATAATAAGAATAATATGGAATACATCACTCCCTTGGACTAGAAAAAGAGGTTACTACAAATTCGCTACATTCAGATATGCATGTCCTTTGCAAATTGACAGAATACAAATAACATTTTTCCTGCACTCCCTGACCTATTTTCTAATCTGCTTCTGCTTTCAGAAGAGACATAATAACTGTCTTATTTTTACTCACCTTCCTGACCTTGCTTCATCTGTGCTATTCCTTTTGTCCTCAACAAATCAGCTTTAGTATTGAGAATGATTCCTTAAAGAGGGGACATGTCCTGCATGGGTTGCTTTTCCATTCCAGGCTATCTGGGGGGTGTGGGGTGTGTGTCTTCCCCACCTTGCCTACGGTAACAATTAATTACTTTTTTTTTCTCAGCTGACAGCAGAAATGTCAATGTCAGTACTTATAGGATTGATATCCTTTAATGCCTCTCTTAATTTCCACTATAGCTGTTAATTGTCACCAGACTGCTCAGCTTTTCGTGGGAGGACCATTTACTGTGATGAACACCTCATTATCTCCTGGCACTGTCCTAAACATTGTGTGTCAGCTTCCTCTAAAATTTAACCTGTGATCCAGCAACTCCCATAAAATACCTAGGATATTAGAGGATGAAAATGCCCTGAGATGCCTCCTAAAATGAGCATCAGTGGCAAGAGTTGGACTGTCCTTTTGCAATGGGAGGATGCATCTTGAGTTATATCTTCTGGAGAAAGACTGAGCTTTCCTGGCTTTCTGTCCCACAGTGTTTATTATTTTTATTTAATTTAAATATTTTAAAATTTGGGGGTGGGTTGTTTTTTTTTTGGTTGTGGGGTTTGTTGTTGGTTGGTTGGTTGGTTTTTTTCCAGAAGGCTACTAAGGATGCAGTAACTGGCTCCTTGCTTGGCTGCCAGAACAGAAAGGTGTGGGCAGGCCAGAAAAGGTTCTAGCTGAATTTTGATATGACAGTGAGTCTTGGAGTACTCCAAACATGCTAGCGGAAGATCACTTCCCATGGGGCTGGCAGTTTAGTGAAAATAAGTAAAAACCTGGAATGGCGCTCCAGTGACGTCAGTGCAAAAGATGGAAGAGAAGTGGTGTTAATACGTAATTCTTGTGTTGACCAGAGGCGGGTGGGTATTTTAAAGCAATTTTAATGTGGGTGTCACCATTCTTAAGAAAGTCCTCACTACCACTTACCTCTTGAAATCTTGGCCTTATTCCTCTAAAAAGCACAGATGCGTGTTCCCTGGTCAGGTGTAAGCATTTGAATGGTATTTCCAAACTGCTGGACCACAGTCCTATTGCCAACCACAAGTTGAAACTTTAGCCCATAATCCTGTCCTGGGTCCTGCATGTGGCAGCCTGATCTGAGCTATCTCAGCTCGGAGAGCACGTGGAGCTGGTGCATGACTGTCACTATTGCAGGTGTAGGTACCGATGTCGCTTCTTGCAGATTAAAACCACTGCAGAGCAATCAAGAGGAGATTCCCCAGTTTTCACTAGAGAGTTGAGAAAAATTGAAGAAATACCACCCAAGTGTCTTAATAGCTGCCTCATCAGATGTGATGCCATATATTCCACTTAGGTGAGGCACGTTACTACAGGTGACACTTGAAATTATTTCTGCAAGCAAAAACGTAAGGGGTTTGGTGCTGGCCTGCCTCACTCTGCTCAGGCTTTATCAGCCCTGCCACTGCTCCTGTTATCTTCAAGTGGGAAGTTAATGGGACTAATACATAATCCATGAAACCTTTGCACATCATTGCAGAAAGTAAGGCCATCAAAAAGCTCATGCTAGGAAGACTGCTCCATTCAACAACAAAGTCACATAAAGCACCAACTATTCATTCAACATAAACACTAAAGACAGAGGGCAAAAGTGCTACAGAAGAGCATGTTTTGCTACAAGCAGCTATAGTCCCATTTTTCATTTCATCTTTCACCCAAACCTTTATCATCAGTGCAAGGACTATTCAACAGTTATAGGAGATTGGCTCTTTCCTGATAATGTTTTTTGCAGCCTCTTTGCTGATGTCAAGAACACTAAGCTGCTGTATCTCTCTACTGCACCTTGAAGGAGGTGAAAGACAATAAAGGCTTGAAGTCAGCCTCCTCTGAAAAAAACAAAGCATACACATTTAAAGAATCTTTTATTTTAAAATGGACTGCACTATATTAGTCACTGTAGATGCCTCAGCTTAGTTCTCCCCGTATTTACAGTGCGGGTTTTATTTGACTTTCCTGTGCTAAATCAAGTAAAGGGAAGAACTTGCAAAATACTAGGTGGCTCAGGGTCTCAGGGAGTCTGTGTCTGAGGTAGTGGTTATCATCATCAAGGAATAAAAACTGCATCTAAGTAGAATTCCCAGACATTATCTAAAATGCCATTATGCACATCCGATCACCCAATAACTTAGGTCTTGTGTTTGGTTCTGGGAAGCCAGTATTCCTACACAGAAACTCAGCTGTATTCCACCCTTTCCCCCCAAACAAGCCATGAAATAGGCAGAAGTCAGCTTGGTCATTTGAAGTGTTTTATTCATCAACATTTCCTTCCAGTTGCTCCATTTTTCAAGCGGAGACTGACACCGTGTCCCATCGTATCATGGCAGAGAGAAACGGGGGTTGTGCAAGCATTCTCATACTCCAGATTTACAGCAGGCTTAGAGACAATGTGAATTGCTTTGCTGAACTAGTTATTGCCTTTCTTGGGGTTTTGGGGTTTTTTTTGCCCTGAGTCACTCATGTTTTCTTAAAATAGTTTGATAGACATGGAAGATGGCCCATCTCAAAGGCAGAAGTCAAGAAGAATGGGAGTCAACTGCCTAGAAAAGGAGTCATCAACGCAGTTGGGTGGACATAATCTTTAAGAAACTATTTTTCCCGTTACTCTCTTAAAAAAAGTTGGGTGGAATTTCGTGCAATCCTGAAGCTGCCTTTCCTGTACACAGTACCTCAGCTCTGGCCCCAGGTCAGCAGTGCTTGAAAAATCCTCACTTGTTAGAGGCTGTGCAGTGCCCTGTATGAAAAAAAGCTGGTGTTCCCAGTTCAGTTCCTAATGGACAGGTGTTCACAGCACAAAACCCTCTATTACAATTGGCCCTAATTAGCACCTTTATCAGCAGCCTCCCCAGAGAGGCCAGAGAATGAAGAGGCTTGGAAACTGAGCCGCCAGCCTGGCTCATCGCTAGAGGTGAGCCCCCCAGGTCAAGGTTGAGGGGCAGTGTGAGGAAGCTTTGCTGCTGCTGCCTGGGCTCTAGCTGCTCCATGAATAGAGGACTTCAGTCTCAGGACTGTCAATCTGGCACCTTTCAAAAGCACTAAATTCACTTAATTAACGGACAGGAAAAAATAGCCTTCCCTAGCAACTCTTGCATCAAATGGCACTTATGTTACCTTATATTCTGAGCACCTAACCCTATTAGCATTGCATTGTGTGTTTCTGTTGGAGTGCCTTTATGTACACACCAATCTTAACATACACACTAATGTATACTGGAAGATTTCGCAGGATTTTAAATTAAACTGACGTTATCAAGCAGAAATTATGAGGTTTTTTATTTATTTTCCATTATCTGTTACACCCTCTCAATTACAGAGAAGAGCATTTTTTCCCATATTAATATTCCTTTTTTTCCATGCAATTAAATCACTTTCTCCTTTGAATTTCATGCTTTCCTTGATAATTTTGTGCTTTTTCATCTCGACACAAGGCAACATTTTGCATTGCTGCGTTCTCATGATAGGTCCAGTCTATTGTGTATTGACTCTACAACACAGCAAAACAACTTGCATAGTGTTCTTTCCAGAGATGCAGGGCATGCTAGTTTGTACAATAACATAATATAGAGACAGAAATTATATATTTTTGCCCTGTCCTGAGTGTGATTGTTCATAGTTGTGCAATTCTTGGGGCTACAGGCTTAGCGTTATGGCATGATGGAGTCTGCACTTCACAAATGCGATTTAAGAGTATTCTCCAGGTAAGCAGAGTTTTCCTGGTACAAAACCCTGATTTCTCAGAAATCTCTTAATATAATCTCTTAATACTGTTCTAAGTTCCTGTAATTATTCCAGTAGATAATGATTCCCAATGATAGTGTGTTTACTCTTCAGGTAGAATTAGATAATTATGCTCTAAATTAGCTACCAGTTAATAACCAACCTACACTTTGCAACTCTGATTTTTCACCTTAGAACATCCTTTCACATCTCCATTTTTGTTTCACTTCTTATAGCTCTCCCTAGATGATTAAGACCATTCTGGTAAAGAAGCACCCAGAAAGCAACCAGTGAAATCTTTCTCAGATGTCTGTGACTTCTCTTGAGTCACCTTTTTTATTCTGTGTCTCTTTCTCTAGATGAAAATGTGGAAAATACGTTGCCAGCTCTGAAAGTTTTAGGTGAAGAATATTCTGAATATACAAAGCAATATAGTGAGGCCGTGTGGTCTAGAGAGTAGGCATTCTGTGAGGTAAGATTTACCATGCGTATGTGTATCTGGGTTTTTTCCTTCTTTAGTGTCTCTCTAAGTTATTTTCTATTGGAAGTTCTGTGGATCAGGAACTCTTTTGCTATCTGTTTGCACAGTCTGCCATAAAAGACTCCAGGGTCAGCCGGCCCACAGTATTATACAGTCCGAATCAGTCCAGTAGAACAACCCAGTACTCCAGATGACTCACAAAAGATTAGTTACCCACCTTTGTCTGTGTAAGGAATCCAACCTGGCTGCTCACAGACACATTGTACCAAAACCTCAGGCATTCTTTTCTGAGCTACGGAGCTGTAGGAGGTTTACCTTCAAGAAAGCGAGGTTATCTTCCAGATATTTGTGATGTATGATGTTAAAGAGTACAGGGTAACACTTTTCTCAGTGAAACTGCTTGCTGTTGTGGCTGAAAAGCAATACATGTTTTGCACTACTCCCTTCGATTGTTCTTTCAAAAATTACATGTAACTGTCTGGGACATGTGGCCAGATTATTCAAAATATAAGACGGGTCTGAATTGCTCATTCTAATTAGGCCACCGCCTTCATTCAGAAACAACAGAGAAATAAGGAAGAGCAATACCAATAGGAGGGAGAGGATGAAATGCGTAAAGTGGCTAACAGAGCTGAGTGAAAGCTTTCTACTCCTAAGACTGGATTTCAGCTAGTATTTCCTGTACTTTGTGTTTCTGATATGATGTACCATGTTCTAATCCTTCACAAATAAAGCGATTGGCACCTGGCTAAAATCAATGGCTTGACACTGCTAACCTACACCCATCCGATGTATTAGTTCACACTTCTTGTACTTCTGCAAACAAATGTGCTGATTGGTTTTATTAGTAAGGCTGTAACTGTTGTTCAGAGTGGGCATGTCAAGTGCCAGTGGTCTTCATGCTCACTGTTGTGCCTGCACTGCAGCCACTAGCCCAACAGCATTTCTGACCAAACCCTGGTCTGGTCCAGGAGCAGCCTGCTTTGCCTGGTGGTAAATGACTCTGCTGGAGGTTGGATGCTGGGGCTCCCCAGGGCCATTCCCAGCACCTACTGTTTCTACCTCCCGTACCTAGCACACATCAGATATCTTGAGGTAGAATCACAACCAATACAGGTACATTGGTTTTACTGCGTAATAAACTTACGTATGCCAATGTTGATCCTCAGGGTCAACTCTGGGACTGACTGGACCCAATTAGCCCCTGATATTATTCTCTTTAACAATTTATCTTCCTTCTTTCTTTTCTCTTTTTCTTTTCCCCTCAGAAAATCTGGTTTATGTTAATTAAGAATGAAGAATGGCATCAAACTCTAGAAATGTACTGTCCCTGTTACAACCCACCTCCTCCTCTGGGATTTTAACACCAGAGAGGCTACAGTACTAAAAACTAAATTTTTTTGAATTGTATTCTGAAATAACTTGTTAGTGAATCTTAGTGAATCATTCCTGAGTTGATTCCAAGGCCTCCCAGGTTTTGTTGGTATTTTTTCAGCATTGTTCAGTAAACGCCCATCAACCGTTCTTTCTGACATTTGCCTTGGTTACCCACTTCTGTTCCAGTTTTGTAGCCGCCTATGTCAGCAATACGTCTTTTGTCCCAAGTTTGGGCGACAGCAGCATTTACATTTGCAAGAGAATGCAATGAACCCTGAGTGGCATGCAACAGGTTTCCAGAGCTCCCCATCACTGGCACATTTTCAGGGGAGGCAGCCAGTCTACCTGTCTTCCCCAGCAGTAGGAAGAAGTATGCATGCCCTGCAGCAAGAAGAGGTTTCCTGCTGGGTCCCAGGCCTTTTTCCTTCCAGGCACAGCAGGATTGCTGTGTTAAGGTTACAGGCAGGACTTCAGTGGAAAGTAAAGCTCTCTCTTCTAAGATGAGTCTTTTTGCAACAAGCCCTTTATCTTCAGCTGCTGAGAGACTTTTCCTCTCATCCCTCATTGCTTCTATTTATTGTCTAGGTTGTGCTCAAACGTGGCCCCCATGCTTCCTTCTGGTTGCTTACCTTCCACGGTTCTCTGCTTTCTCCCCTCTCCAGTTCACCTTAGTGGATGAGAGCACTGTCAGTAAGGAAATAAAACACAGCACTCAGTTGAAAACATGGCTACGGTAACTTTAAAAAACAAAGAGTCTAAAACCGAGCAAAGTTTGCTGAAGACTTGATGGAATTTCACCAAAACGCTCAAAATGTGTGCATAGGCAAAGAATGCAAAAAGGTGCTTTCATGAGATGTATGGAGGGAAATTTATGAACAAAACAAAGCAAGGGCAGTAGTGATGAAATTTTGTGTCCAAAAAAGAATAAAGGGAGTTCCGATTTATCTCCACTAGAAGGATTAGCAGAATCCAAGGGAGTTGTGCATCTTGCTTTCAAATGCTATTTTCTTTTTCTTTATAGCAGCAAACGAATTTTACAACTCTGGAAATTGTTAGAACTTTTCTTTAAAGCAGGAAAGTCTAAGAGTGACCAGTGAAAGATTTTGGAAAAGGGTCTGATTAGCTGAAATTGCATACAACTTTGGTACCGTAGAAACCCAAGAAATGAGATTATCATGCCTGCCGTGGGCTTCTCTTGGGCTGAAATTGGATG
This sequence comes from Eurypyga helias, assembly GCF_000690775.1. Lineage (NCBI taxonomy): Eukaryota > Metazoa > Chordata > Aves > Eurypygiformes > Eurypygidae > Eurypyga > Eurypyga helias. The sequence continues at coordinate 24,149 of NW_010274090.1, forward strand.
CATTCTTTGATCAAATGGGTCCCAAAATACGAAATATGCACGTTCCTGATAAAACAGCTTATTTTTAAGACAGATTTATGAATCTGAATCCACAACTGAAAACAAGGCCATGCTGTGGGAAGGAAGACGAATATTCAACACAAAGTCAGAAATAGGTTTCTGAAAATAAGAGATTGCAAAAGTTATGGTGAACATGTGCAAATTGCAAAATATCAGCAAGTCTTCTCTGCTGCAAACTGATCTAAAGCAGCTTTCCTGTTTCCCCAGCAACCTTGAGCAATGCTAGCTTGTTTCTTTGGAAGTAAATTAAATGTGACTTTCAAGTAGTTCATTATTTCAGTAGCCACAATGCCTTTTGGAAGCAAGGACATTCGATAAATCATATTAGGATTTGCTGCACTTCTGAAGGGAGGCAGATAAAGGATTTTTGCAGAAATAGTTTTCAAATCTAGTAAATTTTTTAGAAATTACGAAAATCATGTTTCTATTTATTCAGGGGGAAAAAAATAATTAAATGTATTTCTCATGTGTAAAGAAAGGTAAATATTGTTTGGTGCTGCCCTGAAAGCCAGCAGATCCTGCTCGGGGTGCATACAGCCAGCGCAGAGGCGTACAGCCCCTAGATACAGAACCACTTGAGATGTGAGGTTGAAGCTGCTGCAAACCCGCTCTCACAGGATGCCCACGCTCAGCCCAGGTTGGGCAGTGTTCAGCAGTTGGGAGGCTGAGAAACCCACAGCCCCTTGCATGCCCCAACCTCTACACGGATCTCTGAACTACGACCTCATACTCTTCAGAACAGCTATACGACACGCAAAAGTGGGTGTAAGATTGCTGGACTAATCTGGGGGTTGTTTCTGCTGGCAGTGCTGGGAGAAAGATGCCTATGAAACAGGAGGTGTACAGGTGGAGCTACCACAACACAGTGCCTCTACCGCAGGCAGACTAAAGCTCTCCCACTTTTAGTTCAGGTCTGACAGGAGTTCAACAGAACTCATCAGTTCAGATTCAGCTTCAGGTTGGACAAAAAAGCCCTGAGGGTTCAAACTGGTTTTGTTTGGTTTCGCTGGTTCACATTTGCATTGATTTAGCTAACAGAATCATCACGATAGAATAAACTGTCAAGCAACCAAAGCACTCAGCTTTGGTGCTTTATTTTCATGGAACAGAAGGCTGTTAGAAACGAAACCAATTTTTGGGGAGTTGCTTTTTTTCTCCCCAAAAAAATAAGGGCTTGGTGAGAAGAGTTTATGGTCAATCAGTTTTTTAATGGAAGACAAAAATCCTTCATAGAAACAAGAGATTTTTTACCAACAGAAATCTGTGTAAGAAGAAATCTGTTTTCCGCTGAAAAGCAGTTGCAAGAAAGTGAGCTTATTGTCAAAGCAGTGTGGATCACGACTGGTCCTAGCTGACCTGACCGTGGGACGCACGTTTTTTCCGTTAGTTCAGCACATACAGTATTGCTCTTCAAAAAGACCTTGAATGGAAAGAACAACAGCATAGAATGGAGCATCCATTAAGCACAGCACAGAATACCAGACCTCCCTTCACCACAGTTCACTACTTTTCAAACACATTCACTGGGCTGGAGGCTTGCTCTGTGTGGTTAGAAGAGCTGGTTTAGTTTGTGAGAATCATCATCGGTTTATTTTTCAAAACGTGATTTGTCCACAAATTGGCTAAAAAGGAAATTGAGAACACTTAAGATACATGAATTCTCTGTTTCAACATAACTTAGATAAGAAATTTCAGTTATCAACATGCCATTTTATTTCATTAATAATTTACTTTTCCTTGTTAAGGAAATCAATTTTTTAAAAGATTGAGAAATGTTAACGTAAAAAAAAATGAAATAGCACATCTCAAAATCACCTAAAGGTTTGGTTGAACCAAACTGCTTATTTTTCAGATTACTAATGTGGAAAGATTTACAAGTGTTAAGATTTCCCTGTCATTTGGGAAAAAAACGTTAAAATATCAAACTGCAATAGGAGAGTAAAACTGTTTGCCCTGCAGAGTGATCAGCTGGCTGGTAAGTTAGCTATCAGTTAGCAACCGCTGGGCTACGCATGGCTTATTCATTCCGTACAACACATGTACCTGCACGTGCAGATTCACCTTTACGGTACCTGCTGTCTACAGGCAAGTTATCTCTGCTCAACATTTCATAATAATGAGTTCTGCCACTGCCCTCTTGAAAACCACTGAGCTATGCTTAGTGCCTGTTACCACTGGTTGGGTGTGAGTAGATGGACTGAGAAAATACTGCTCTGCCATCAGCTGATGCCTTACCCATGCGTCCAGGGGTGTGTATGTGTGGGACCCATCTCCTAACTGCGATCAAATTTCAAGTCCAAGCGTTGAGACTGAGTCCCAGGAAGAAAAGGAAGTCCCAGAAACAGAAAATGCAGCTACTGCACCTTCAGCTCCCATAGGCAGAGGGCAGCCCTTCCAGTGTCCAGACAATGCCAGGCTCTCCCAGATGAAACTCTCCAGCTCCTGCTGTACAGCTGCTCATTAGCAAATGCCTGAGCTTAGTCTTGGTTGTGCATATTTGCAGCTGGGAGGGGATCTGCCCTCCTCCCTCCCTCACCCAGACACCTCAAGTCTAGCGGTGTCCCCGAGTATGAATATTTTTTTGTAGTGTTCTTATAAGTGATTGCTTGTGGCATCTTACAGTCTTATCTCAGCTTGTGCAGCCCCCTCATGAATATTCTGTACATATGGAGGAGTTTTCTATATCATTGCCCATTAACAAGGAGGATAATCACTCATTCAGTTATCAAAAAGTCAGTGAAGGCCTTTCCTTGAGCCCTTAGTGCAAAGAATCATGGGAGATCAAAGGAGGTTAAATGTGGCTGACATTATGATCATTACTTTTTTTCTGTGTAATTACTGTATTAAAAAAAAAAAAGTTGATCTAAGATAAGGAAAAGGGGTATTAAAGTCTTTTAGGGCTAAAAGACCATATTAATGACTCTTTACCTTTTTTAGTCATGGGAAAAAATGCGTATTTCAACTGATACATATAAATGAGCATTCTTTGACTACAACCTGCACTAAGGTCTTATGTAGAAATGATGTATCATTACAGACTTGCCTTTAAGAGAACTTAATCCAATGTAAATGCAAAAGGGGAGGGGAAGGTATAATGATGCATCATTAGTAAAAACAACAACCTTGAATTTTAGGTTCAGGCTGAAAAGTGGCTTTCTTAATCTCTAGAGAATTTAAACTTTTTAATGATACAGTAATGCATTTTCCCTGCCTTTTCTTAACAGTTCCATCACAATTTAGTCATACTTTCAAAAGCCAATGCACTAAGTGCATTCATATACGTTAGCAGAACTCTGTATTTACATAAGCAACTCGCCCTGTGCGAATGGTATAACTGTAACACAAACAGGGCTCATCTACTGTTCTTCTGCCCGTCCCGGATGTTGCCAACACAGCAGCAGAGGCAGTAAACTAGCTGACTGTATCCACCCAGGATTTTAACACAAAATCAGGTTTTCTTGAAATCCCATTGCTTGTCCCCAGAAAAAAGAGCAATAGCATCTAGTTTCAGAAACATCACCATTGCCATAGCTTTTTCTGCTGTAAACTTGAAAAGGGGCCATCAAAAACGATGAGAAACATGCTAATTCTGGCACAAGGCAATCTCCTTTTGACAAAGTGCTAAATATCTCTTGTTTTGGAACATGGAGTTTTTAATTGTTAGCTCTAGGGTCTTGCCAAGTTATCCTGTTTTTTATCTGCAGGAAAAGTTTCAATCTTGTGCCCATTTTTGATTTTTTTTTTCTTGTGAATGACAATTTGGGTAGAAACTCATGTTTTGAAATATAAAATTTGAGCTCGCTTTGCAGTATTTCCTCATTTCACAGGCTTTAAGAAATTGCCGCAGGATTTTTTTTCTTATATGTCTCCTACATCTAACACATTCGTTCAGTTTATTTCAGAAAATAATAGCCTGCTGATTTCATGAGTCACTTGGTGCAGTTTGCTGCCCACTGTTACTCTTTAAGAGCATTCTCTAGGGCACACAGGTTATACCCAATTATTTGAAACACAGTTCCTGCCAGCAGCAATTTTCAGTGTGTAAAATCTATTCATAATTGATGGAGAGAAATATGCAAGGTATTAAAGTCATACTCCACTAGGAAAGCTTTCAGGAGGGACAGAGTAAAAATATTTTAAATATTTCCTAGTAAATATGATATTCTTTCTTAAACAGGGATCAGTGGGATATAGTAACTCAGGTGCCATGAAACATTATGTTTCATGTCTGAGGGAAAGATGAGGTGAGACAAACAAAAAGCAGGCAAAGACCACCTGAAGTTACCCCGGTTGGCTGCTTACCTTGTAGTAACTTGGAACAATACACATCCTATTTCATTCCACCTCTGGGTGTAGAGAACCCTTATCTGAGAGAGAAAAGTTACTTACATGTTGTCCCCTTTCCCTGGCATGTGTAACCTCAGGAAGGCACCACTTTTAGGATGTGGGAATTCATCACTGCACCTGCTGTTACCTTAGGGGGTGTAGTTTCTAGAGTTTGAAGTTCCGCAGAGCAGCTGCTCATGGTTTCTGTACACTTGCTGAGTGCAGTTCTGCCTTCTCTGTTAGCTGTCCCCGAAGTGCTTTATTCAGTTCCTCAGAATTTCTAATTTTACTGTTTTCTGAGCTTTTTCTTCTGATTCTTAATGTTCTTTTCCACTTTCTAGTCTATGATCCTGATATTTAATAACTCATCAGGTAATTATTCTACACATCAAAAAATAAGCCTGATCAAATAAACCTTCAGTAAGATAGCGAGACCATAGTTAAGAAAAGCAATATTTAGTAAACTGAGCAGGAAAAAAACCCATAAGACACCAGAAAACGAATGAATCAAAAGTCTTAGCTACAACACCTCTTCCAGGAATGACTAGGACCAAAAAATATATCTGTGGGAATGTTTCCTGCATGCTTAAACCAGGCGATCGGTAACTTGATAACGTACATTATAGTCCTGTTGGGCATTGCCTGGTCAAGGTGTAGTGTACTGGGCTAATAATGCTTTTCTTTTCCATATACTGTGATTTTGGTAGAACTATACCTCCCCTGAATCTGTGCAGTCTTATCTCTGATTAAATATTCAAGGGCATCCTGCAAAAGGCAAAATTTTATTAGGTCAGTTGGCAGGCAGATTGAGCACCCCTATACAAATAATTTCTGTTATTAAAATGTGCCATAATCAATCAAATGCAACTTTGAGGGTCTATGCCCAGCTAACAGAAAATAAGATTTCTTTAACAATATTATCAGGTAACCTTCATCTGCAGAAGTATTAGTGAAGGTCTTTTTTTAAAAAAAGGGAATTATCAACTGTGTGGCTATGAGCTGGTTAAGACTGCAGACTAGAAAACAAATACACTTGAAAACACAATTCCATCTTTTCATATAATTATGGCTAATCACTTTCCCAATCAATATTACTGTAACCAAAATGTCAGATGTTTACCTTGCCCTATAGGTCTTACAAGATCTCTACTACGGCACTCTACCGTCATGTAAGTGAAGCGTCATGTAAGTGAAGGTTGTTTTCCTTTCAGACTGCATCTTGCATTTCTTCTTTGTTTTAATTTGGTGTTCAGGATTAAACTACATCTCCCATCAAGCAATGCAGTCTCCTCCCTGACTAAGAGAAGGGTACAGGACAGCAGTCACAGCAAGGATTGTTTTCAGTTCATTTTCTGAGAGATTGGAATTCATCTCACAAACACTTTAGGCTTTGGAAACGTATTTTGCGATTTCCTCTCTCTTTTATAGATTTTTCTGTAGCATATCTGAGCAGCTACACAAGAACACCTATTCAATTAGGTGAGCTAGTCAGGGAAACAAAATTATGTGGGTGGCTAATTAACTCTGGTTTAAGTGTTAAGAATGATGCCAGGTTGGTGTGCTTCATGGGAAGGTATGTGCTAGAACGCATAAGGAGACAACGGATCAGAGGCCTTTTTTGGCAGTGCTGGGTTGACCGTTGGACTCCATGACCTTAAATGTCTTTTCCAGGCAGTACAATTCTATCATTCTATGGGCTACAAGTTGTTCAGTAGCTCTTCCTTGTAAATTATAGTTAGTCAAATATGTGTTTGCCACACATAAAATTCAGCAAAACTTCACACAGTCATGCAAAACTCCTGTTGCTAAGACAGTCCCAGGCAGTTGGCCTGTTTGAAAAGTTTAGCTATCCTTATTCCTGCAGTTTTATACCTCATAATAACCTTGGGAAAACAATACAATAAAATAAAGATTTGTCATTAATGTTCAGCCTAATGATTTATTGAGAATCCATTTAATTATTTCCTATTGCCATTTCTCTAGTACTGTATTGGTGAAGCACATTTTATTTTTGCCTGAAGCTTTTATGTAAATACACCCAGATTTGTGGCACGTCTTTGGTTTTGGTTTTGGGTTTTTTTATTATTCCTTTTTTACTTCTGATGGAGACCTTTTGTCTCTGACTTTTCAACCTCCAAGCTGAGGAATACATACAACGTTGTACTGCTCTTCATACCTCACCGCTCCACATATTCATCATCTGTAGCAGGCAGTAACTTTCTGAACAGCTTTACTTTTTAAAGTGGTAAGTCAGTGGGGCTGTAGTCATGAGTATTCCATGAAAGCAAGACAATCTGATGGAGTGGTCTTCAAATACTACTTTTGAAATGCTAAAAGTTAAGAAACATAATTAAACTACAACTACATTAACATTTATATAAAATATAAACCAAATGCTTATCCTGATTCACCAAACAAATTACAGTTTGAACATTATAAAAAAAAAAAAACCACCCAGCTACTTATCAACGGCACCATTTGAAATTATTGCTAGTACTACAACTCTAAATGCATAAGATGCCTTAAATACAAACCCTGAACATTTACATAGTGATTTCATGAGCAAAGCATAAGGTATTTGCCAGTAACAGTACAGGACTCAGCATTTTTATTGTCTGAGTAATCCTGGTTTGCTCTGATATGAAAATTCAATTATTTTAGAACTGGTCGTCTCATTAAATTTTGACAAGGAGCACAAGCTCAGTACCAGCTCTAGCTCTAAGAGGCTGTGGGTGCCTGACAGCTCCGCGGTGAATTTTAAAATGTAGTATTTTTACAGGACAAGATTATCTGACAATTTTATATTAAAAAAGAAAAAATTAATCAAACACATTGTAATATCCAACACTGGTAACTTGGCCTTTTTGTAGATATTTTTTATGAAAATTTATTGCAAAAAAAAGAGAGTCCACTCTTTATTGCATCTTTTCCCCCAAGCCCACCTCCAAGTCTTATGCTCCACAATTGTGCTAAAAAACCCATGTGTCTTTATGTGAGCAGCAAGTACTTAGCTACTCATTGTTAGCATTTTCTACCTTTCCTCAATTGAAATAAATTTGTAATGAGTTTTATAAATATGATTTCTAACACTGGAAAATCTTTTCTTTAACCTATGTACATGCCATTAGTGCTATCAAGGAATGTTTAGACAAAATGTTTTTTCATCAGAAAATGTCACTTTATTGAAACTAAAACTTTTCACAGGATATAACACTTCAGTAAGACTTTCACTGGAAAAGGTGTCTCAAGTTTAAGATGATCATAGAAGGGCAGATAGTCCACAGGCTGTTGGAATATTCAGACCTAGGACCTGAACTTCTTTTACAACCAACCTTTCACCACCCGGACAATTGCAGCCTGACCACGAAGCTGTTGTATCATAGATTTCCCCTAGTCTACCCTGTTGAAAGCGTTGCACACTTTGTAATCCAGATAAAGCAGCAAACTATGGATGGACAACATGGAACGAAACAAGCTGAGGACTACATTTGTGAGAGTATAAAGAGTTACATAGTCTTTTGTCAGTTTTTCATACCATGTAACTCTCTTGAGTTGTAACTCTCTTGATCTACATTCAAGTTCCTATGGAAAGAAAACTTATTTTGTTTGCAAAGTGGAAGAGCTCCAGTAAGAATGGTGAAAGTGTGCCATCTCTTAGACTGCTCAGTAACATGGTGCTTATGGTGATGAGCTCTGGTGGAACAGACAGGAAAACAAAGACATGAACCAGGTCCCCTGTAACACAGGTAAGTTCCCTAATACCAGTGTGTTGCTTCGGCAGTAGGCTTCAACGTCCTGGGACTGGGAGGTGGAGGAGGAATTTAGTGTTTGTTCCACCCCAATCTAGAATGTGAAATCTGGGGAAACACTGAAACACTTTGCAGAATGAGAAAGTTATTTCCCTATCCAACTCTGATAGTTTCCTTATTCATACAAGTCTGTGCCTTTTCAAGTACCTTATTTTAGCTGTTGAACAGTTAGGAAGCAATGAGTGTACGAGAATTAATTTGCTTCGTTTGAGAAGGCACTGCAAGCACACATTGATTTATTAGCTTATTCATAACCATTTCTTTAATATTACTTTAATCACTGGATTTTCAATCTGTGATTTCTTATAGTTACTGTTATTCCATCAAAGAAACAAAACATTCTGCTTTGTGCGTTACATTATTTCTAACCCTTTGTTCTTACTGCCGTAAAAGAATTCAGTAAACCAAAATTAACCGCAAATATGAGATAGTGGCATTAAGGAAACAAGTCATCGGACAGTATTGCAAGGAAAACACAAATGTCCCATTTAAGATCTACCTTGTATTTCTTGCAAACAGACAGAATGTTCAAAAATCTAAACCAATGTCACATCTGGGCCAGCAAAAGATAATTACCTTTAGACATGTCAAAATGTGAGGAACAGAGAGCAGCCTCACTCTGACAATCTCTAGAGGGAAATTATTCAAGGGGACCTTGTGTGGGGAATAGCAGACATATTGGACTATCCCATCCATTAGTTAGGGTCAGGGACATTTGAAATACAAGCTTCCTAGAAAAAAGCAGTTTGAATTTTTTTTCTCCATATTTTAATTAACTTCTGTGAAGGTCACACCTATCTCTATCTCTGAAATGCATAGTGTGTCACTCATTCTAAAAATCTGGATATTTAGCATTATCTTGCCATTATAGTCCAACTTTTTTTAATCCAAAATTTCACGTTAGTGATCAAATGAAAGAGATGACAAGCTCCCTGTCCTTACAAGCTAAGCATTTTGTGTTTTATACTCAGACATACTGTGTGTGATATGAGACTTCATAATGGGATTCAGTGCGGTTGAGCGCTAAATTATAGCAGGCTTATATCACACAAAATTCTAACAATGAGAGAAGAATTCATATCATGGCTTTAGTAAGAGAGGAAAATTAAGGCTTTGCAATTAAAGTAGTAACCTAAAACTTAAAATAACTTAAACAGTTACTGAATACATGTAATGTTCTATACTTATCTGGGAGCAGGATTGGCAGTCCTTTGAAAGGATCCAAATGAAATGGGGACAAGGTGTATGTTATGTCCTCAGAAGGCAGATCTGTCATTTTCTTCATTGTTCATGAATACATTGGTATTGAATATCTCTTTCCCACAAATTCACAGGCTCCATGCAAGACCAGAGAGAAAACCAGTGTAATGTTATCATTAAATTGATGTTGCATACAACTTTATGATAGTCCTGACAACTGCAGTTTGTGAATTTGCCAAGAGCAACCTCATAAGTGATTTCCAGAGATGAACACTGAACTATGTAGTAAAATAATCCTTTCCTTCAGAAGGATACAACTGCAATTTTCTTGTAGATATAATTTACAGAATTATTACTGACAATTTTAGAATTCCACTGGGTGAAACACTGGGGGGTTGAGAACAGAATTTCTTATCCTTTTAAGAACAGAAAAATTTTAAACAGACAGTGTGTCTATAGATCTCCGTAATAACAGAGGAGGAACCTGACCTGGAAAACTAGTGGTGGATTCTTTTCCTTATTCAAATTCTCTGCCAGTTTGAAAGCTAAGGTGCTCTAATATTCGTAGCTTTGGATAAGATGTAAAAAGAGCCCAAGCTCATATTCCAATTTCTTCTCACCTTTGGAGTGCAGCCTATAGTACATTTAGAATTATGTTTACACATGAGCACTACTGCGTAAGAAGATCTTGCCACAGCAATGTAGATTTCCTGCCTCGGTGAAGCTTAGAGGTTTATGTTACTGTTTAGATTGCAAATCACAGTGCAATGAATCATTTTAAGTGTCAACAAGGAAGAAAGGCATGTAAAAAGATATTGCAAATTATGTTGATATTTGATGTTTATGATTCTTGATGAAAGTTGTCTTAGTAATCTCATAGGAACAAGGGAAAAGGCAATAGTGTTAAATACAGATATCATATTTCTACTTGTTTTAAACCCAATCCTGTAGACTTATTGCAAGCACATGAACATTTCCACTGACATCGATGAGCTAATTGAAATCAGTGGAACTAATTTCAGTGAAATAGATATAAGTCATATCGTTGTGTGAATTAGACTTAAAGGCCAGTTGTAAAGCAAAATGCTCTGTGCTTGTTTGATTTCTTCCTGATCATAGAATCACGGAATGGTTTGGGTTGGAAGGGACCTTAAAGATCATCTAGTTCCACCCCCCCTGCCGTGGGCAGGGACCCCTTCCACTAGACCAGGTTGCTCCAAGCCTCATCCAGCCTGGCCTTGGATACTTCCAGGGATGGGGCATCCACAGCTTCTCTGGGCAACCTGTTCCAGTGCCTCCCCACCCTCTCTGGGAAGAATTTCTTCCTAATATCTAATCTAAACCTCCCTGTTTTCAATTTGTACCCGTTACCCCTTGTCCTATCACTACAGGCTCTTGTAAAAAGTCCTCTCCCAGTACCCTGGTAGGCCCCCTTCAGATACTGGAAAGCTGCAAGGAGGTCTCCTCGGAGCCTCCTCTTCTCCAGGCTGAACAAGCCCAGTTCTTGCAGCCTTTCATCATAGGAGAGGTGCTCCAGCCCTCTGAGCATCTCCGTGGCCTCCTCTGGACTCGCTCCAACCAGTCGATATCCTTCTGATGTTGAGGGCTCCACACCTGGACGCAGCACTCCAGGTGGGGTCTCACCAGAGCAGAGTACAGGGGCAGAATCCCCTCCCTCGCCCTGCTGGCCACGCTGCTCTGGATACAGCCCAGGATGTAAAAGAAGTCATCAGACTTGTGTCTTTTTAACTTAGAAAATATCCTTCATGGTGGGTTGGACAACTTGCAGGATTTGATTGTCTGGAATGAGGTAGCTTTACAAAGACCAACGCAATCATAACTCTTCTATGTTCTTAGTTTGTAAATTCTAACACCTAAGGATCTAACAGATGAGCTGCAGAGACTCTTCTAGCTGCAATGCTGTAGGGCCCAGTAGTTTTCATTCCAACTGTCTCAGTTTTCTGTAGCTAAGTGATTTGACCACTTCTGTTCACAACTTGTGTTTGTGAAGTCAGACAAAACCTGGTTTATAGTGATGCCATAAAATGGACTATGAATGAAAGCAGCTTAAATTCAATATATGTCCAGTCAGTGACTTCTAGAGAAAATCAGGATGGATGATCTGTCGAATACAACTAAAATGGGAAATGTCTTCTAGGACTTTCCTCGAAGGACCTGTGAACAAGACTTATAAATTGAAAGGGCTGTACCCATTGTTCTTTGCAGGACTGCAAATTATTCATCAGCTGATTTCAATCCTTGCCTTTAGGGAAAACCTTTTAAGGGGGACACAGGTAACAGTCCTCTGGAAGGATGTACTCAAGCCTACTCTTCCCTGCTCAGAGTCCCTTCCCTGGCACTCTGCTCAGTCATCTGTTGACCAGATCTTGAACCAGTCATACTCACTGGAAAATATGGTTTTGCTGCGGGGGCAGAGAGTATTTGTAGGCAGCCTGATTTCAAGTTGAATTCTGGCCGACAATCTATGTCCTTGGTGCCAAGTGTTGGACGTACCTGGGCTTTCAGATTCTTCCTGGAACAAGCAGTTCAGATGTAGCATAGACAAACCAAGCAATACCCTTTCTTCAAGGAAGCCTAAATAATGTAGGCCATGTCTAAATTTTAGTGGCACACCTAATAGGACCAGCTGAAAACAAGAGGGAAAGGTGCACTTTCAAATGCAGTTACCTTTCACATTCTACATTCAAGATCAGAATTAGTGGATAATACAACAGCGTTAACAAAACAAAAAAAAAAAGATAATTACCAACATTCATCATAAACTTCTTGGTCTGGTTTGTAATAATATGACAGTGTTCTCCATTAAAAAAAAAAAATGGAGAAAGGACTACTGAATATAGCATGGGTGAAGCGGGATACAATGAAATCCGATGCAGAGCTGGAGACAACCATACTTCTGAGTCACAGAGTGACATGCAATGTTTTGCTGGAATATTTAATTATCAAGAAATAAAACTGTTCTTTACTGGCTGCTAACCATAATGTTTTTAACACGATCTACACCAAGTGCTTCAGATATGTCTGTTGCAAAGAATAAGGTCCGCTTGTACTGAATCAGTTTTTCAGAGTTACACAAGGCAGAATTTTACCCTGGTGGCACTGAAACCTTAGACAATACAAAAAAATGCAACCAGTTGTTAAAATAAGTTATTATCTGAGAGGTGAAAGATCTCTAAAATTTTGTGAAGTCCTTCAAGGACTGCAGCGGACATAGTGGTCTGATCTCTTTTAACTAAGGGAATAGAGGGCTAGGAGATAATAACAGGAAGTATAAATACCTGATTTTTCACCATTCTAAAAATTATTTCACATAAATCTCTTCCTGATAGAATGACTGAAATGTATGTTCTCCTCAGACTAGGCAGATAGGTCTAAAAATTACTGGGAGGATCTTTCCGTGAATTTGCAAATTCCTTCATTTACATTAGTGGATGGTGTGTGTGAACCATGGAAGCTTATGTCTCTCAGTGCCAACACCTAAAGCTGCACCTCGACTTTAATAGAGGAAAAAAAGCGTGGTTGATATTTTATTATTCCTTCAAAACCGATGGAACTGCAGCATGGTAAAGATCAGTTAATTGACACATACAGGGCAATTAAAAATGAGAATCACATATTTATTGTCCATTTTTAATATTTTTTTCCTTTCCGAACCCAGACTCCAGGCCATCCTCCTATCCAAGTTTTCCTTCATGCCTTATTGTCTATTCTGTTCAGCTATTTAAAAAATGTTGAATATCAACAATGGCTTTCAGTAGTGTATTGTCAACTTTTGTATGAAGCAATCTTGGTTGAATGAGAAGATCCCAGAGCTTATAGTTCTATCTACTGTGCTGCACTGGGTTTCTGCTTGAATGTGTGTGACTGATAACGGGACAAATTTCTGCCTTCGTTATTACATTTCAGCTACATAATTCATTTGCCAAAATCTTTTAGGAAATATCTTTATAGCATATTGCGCGAGACATCAGGTAAGTGCTTGTAACGTAAAAATACGTAAAGGTCCAGCAACTGCCCTGTCAAATTTGTTTGTTAATTGTAGATCTGCTTCTGTTAGGTTGTTTTGCAGACTTTTACAATTTTGTGGATAGGTGTGTGCCTTGAGACATCTCTAGCAGAACATTTTTGCTCACATAAAGAAATTCGTACTGGATCTGCATTGCTTCTGAAGTTGAAAAGTAATATTTAGAAATATCTGGGGGAAAAATGTTGCAAATGTGTGCACAGCTTATGGATTTTCAAGTAACAGATGTTGCCAGTGTTATTGTCAATATGCAAGCTTGTTTCTGTCTAGAATTTGTACTACTAAAACCCTTTGAAGCATCTTTTTTTTAACTGGCTGTTAGCCTTCACAGTCTGATATAATTTTATTTTGAATATGAGATGATTAGAATTTAACATATATAAATGCAGTCACAAATGTATCTTTGAATCAAAGCTAATTTTCTAGACACTGTTTTCAGGAAATCCAAGGATTCCCCAACAGTTTAACCATTCATTTCAGTTAACAGGTGGCAAAACAGGTAAAACGCGAGCAGCTGTTTTCCTTTCATTCTCCATCTCATTTGCTGACAGTTAATGTCACTTTGAAAAGGATTAATTTGAGAGATCTTTTTATAAATTATGTGATTGCTACAATTACATGAAGGGGTAGTACTGTATAGTACTTGATCCTGTTAGAGAAACTGAAGCAGAATTTCCATTGCAGCCTATTTTGCCTAGATTAGGAGAGCAGGATCTGGCCCGATAACTTGTATAAAAACTAATTAACCCCTTCACCATGTATCACGTTTAATATTCTTTACTTAAATCTTCTAGTTTTTTCACTGTAAAAGGTAAAGACGAATTCATAAAACAACAGATATCAATAAGGACCCAAAAGCATTGATTCTGACTGATCTGAGAAGCAGTGGTCATGGAGCAAGCTGATGCTACTGAGATAGAAAAGATCTTACATCTCAGACTCCAGAGAATGTGTGCTGCAGTAGGGCTGGCATTATATACCAAACACCATAAAACTTAGATGTGGAGTATCCCTCTGGGGAGGATATCTAGGTTTTGAACAGCGTCCTGTTTGACACTGTGTTATCAGTTTCCCATTAATTCATCCGCTTGTCCCTTTGTCCTGGATCCTGGACTCTTTTCAGTGTCTGCTTTGTCTGTGCACTGTCTGCAGACAAACAATGACCGTTAAATACCTTACGGTACGTGTGTGCGTAGATGTGCTGAGCAAAACCACATGTTCCATACACTGTTTAACCTCTTTGGGAGATATGTAACTACTCCTTTTTTACCCAACTATATGCTTGTCAAACACATGAAAGGTTTCTGTATTTTAAAAAGTGTATCAAAAACATCTTAAAAGGCAATTTATTTCAGTGGAAAAACTTCAGGAATAAACCCTGTCATTTTTATACCTGTACTCTGATACTCTGATCCCTCTGAACAGTGACAACTGAATTTTTTGAAACGGTATATTAATAATGAAGGTTTGCTTTCTACATTGGTCATTGGTACCTAGTATGTTTATGGTTTTAATCATTTTGAAACATTATACAGATGCTTATTCATGCCACTGTTATACTGATTACTGTAACAGAGCCTGTCAAAGTAAGAGGATTTAATGAAAAACCTCATAATAAAATTTTACATGTACCTGAAGGGATTAAGGATTTTTGTACAGGCAGCATTACATAGATGGCACAAGCAATCAGGTAGGGTAAAATGTAGGACTGTTTACATCATAAATTAGAAATCAATGTCATGCAGAATTTGCAGAGGAAATGAGTGAAACATTAACTTCTGGTTTTGTCTTTTGAATGACTTGAAGAAAGCTAGCTATAAAACCAAACAAAACAGCAATTCCATTTGATTTTGAAAACAGACTTTCTTTATATTTCAGTCTTCATCTTTAATGAACGGAGATACTGAGAAAGCCTAAGAGAAAAATTTCATTAACATCTTGAGGAATATGAGAAAGCAGCAGCAAACAAAAAGGTACAGTGCCTAGTACAGCTGTCACGTTTTTAATACATGATATATAAAACACTCCGTCTTTAAAGAAGTGTCCAATTGACAAGTCAATTGTTAGATTTATTGCAATACTGTCTTTTTGGATTTAATTTAGAGATTGGGTAGTTACTGAGTCAACATCTTAGCATTTCTTTAGCACTTTGGAATAATTCACATATTTTACAAGAGATACGGTTGTTCATTAGGTGTCACAGTGATGACTGTGGTCAAAAAAAACCCCATTTTGCCAATGACAGCTGTGATTACACTTTGGGTTTTTAAGAATTTGACTTTTCCATGTTGAAATAATAGGCTTTTCAATGATCTTCTGATTTCAGTGTATGCTAGAACTCATAGCACTTTCTCAAGAGGATATGTGTTGCTCTGTTGAATCTGCTTTATCCTGTACAATATAAACGATGAAAGGTTTCTAGTGTGTTTTTTTCATTTTAAAAGATCTTTGTTTTTGTATAGTGACAAGTTAATTCCCTTTCAAAAAGCTCTCTGTGGAAAGTGATGTTTAGGAGGCATGCAAGTTTTAATCGCAAAGAGATTCTGTTGTTAGTCTCTAGAACCCTACATGTGAGCGGTGTTAGTTGTCCAGACGAAATACCGGAACATTTTTCTTAATTAGGCACTGTCCATATCTAGAAAGGACGTTGTTTAAGGTGTCTGTGTAACCCTTGGTGATGGCTGATCTTGAAGAAGTTTGGCTCTTGGCTGCAGGCATGAGACTGCCTCTGATCCTTTGAACTCTCACGTCAGTATCTTGCATTCCTACAGTAATTTTCTGTAGAAGTATCACTTTCAGGCATCAGAAGGTGCTCTTTATAATTATGAGGCAAATGAAGACGTGCCTAAAGATGTTCCTTTTAATTTTACAAGAGGAGAAGCTGAAGTGTAAGGTGTACTTGTCTGAGATCAGCCAGTCAGCTTGGCAAAACAGATCCCTCTTGGGGACATGTGCGTTCAGAACCAAGTCACAGAGTCCTTCTGTGTAATGCCATGGCTGCTGTGCTCCCAGTCATGGTACAGACAGGAAGAGGCTCTTCTTCCTCAAAATGCCTTCACTGACCCACTCCACGTACAAACTTAATATACATAGTTCTTACCCTTCCAGGACTTTTTTTTCCCCCCCCCCCAGATAATCTCACATCTCTTCTGTGGCAGTTTGTTTTTTAAAGCAGGGGATAAGGTTTACTCCTGCAATATTTCCCTCACTTTAAAAGATCGGGTGAGCACTTTGCCAGCTGATCTGCAGCCTGTCATGCGTTCTGTATCCATAGATAGCCATGGAGTTGGCAGGGCCTCCTGCATGCAGAGGAGTCATTAGCTTGTTTACACAGTCATTTTTCCCTTGTAGAGGGGAATAGAAGGGTTTGCAGCTTTGGGGAGCATGTGGTAGACATGTAAAACCAGCTTCTAGGTGTTCATCTGTGTCACGTTGGACAAGTCCTGCTACTTGCTAAGGCAAAGAACCCTCACCAAACTGTGCGAGGAATCTCAGCAGGACTGAGCTCAGCAACTACCCTCCCATACGCTGTGGGGGTTTGCACAAGATGGGAATGTGAGCCAAAACCTTTCTTTCTTCTGAATTCTGCACCCTCTGATGGAAATCAAGCACTCCACGTGTTCTCATCCCCGTGAGGTGTGACGAGCAGGACAACCTGCTCACCACAGTGTCCTTCCAGCGCAGCTGGTCAAGGTTACTACCTTGCTCTCCTGCCACATTATCAATTATTCTGCCAACAGACTGATACCGGACCTGTAGTTTTCTTATAAAATAAAAAACTGAGTTTAATTAAATCATCAGTAACTTGGACCTAATTATTTCAGACAGTATTTAATTAATGTTTCATGGATACCTAATGTAATTAGGATTCCTTTAATAAGACCTTCTATGACATTAAAATATATGACCTTTATCTTTCTTATCATCCACAGTCTGACAACTCAGATTTGTCTTTTTCACTATAGGTATAGTTTGATTAAATGGAACAGACCATAAAATTAATCTAGCAAATTATACTTGTTTGTTTCTTTTTTTTGCTACTTAAAGACTAATAAGTTAAGTCTTTTAATTAGCAGTGTCGGTACAAATGTTCATGTTAGCATTTTACCTTTGTGTTTTTTCAGACTGTTTCTTTTGTATATCATTTTTTATGACAAAAGTAGATAACAACCAGACTTTATTAATCATGGTGAAGGGTTCAATCTTTTAGATATGAAAAATAAGGAGCTATTCTTTGTAGTAGCAATGACTAGTAATTTTTTTTTTTTTTAATTTAAGACAATTTTGCGAAGGACTTAACTTTTCTGGTCACAAAATTCCTAAACATAAAACTGTAGTTTTGATGTGAATAAATATAAATGAGATTACTAGGCTGGCCCATGCTTGCTTTTTAGGAGCTACAGGTTCTCTTTTCTTTACTGTTGTTTTGGGGTAGTTACTCAAGATCCAGTGAAACAGCAGTTGTCATACACAAAATGGAGAGGAAGAGAATGTGATTGAAGGCATATTATAAGTTTTCTTGGAACAGCACTGATGTCATCTTGTTTCTTCACTCCTCAAAGAGCTTTTCTGTCTTACCTTCAAAAGTAGAGCTGGCTCCAGTGACTTTACTCATGTTTGAAGTTCCACTCACTGGGTTAGGGCTTACTAATATACGTAAAATTTAGCACATAGGTAAGAGTTTTGCTAAGTCCTAGCACTGACACTCATAATCCTGTTACTTTAATTGAAGAGGAGGACGGCAGCCTCAAGGTATATAAAAAAAAAAAAAAAAGCCATTATAATTTAAAGAAGAAGAAATGAGCATTCCCTGCACAACAAAAATACAGGTAGGAGCTACAGAAGTCTATAAATGGAATAGTTTCCATTTATTTCTGTTCATGTTTGGTTATTTTGGATGTTGGATCTTTGGAATATTAATAGTTTCTACCAACTCTGTGTCTAGCAAAAGCAAATCAAAAATTAGAGCTGCCTATCTTCAGATGTTCAACAAAAGGTTTAGGTCAATTTGTAGTTAGAAAAAAAGACACAAAGCTTAAAGTTCATCAGTGAAGTACAGTGTGCTTTTTAAAATTTCGCTAAGAAGAAACTGAGGGATGATCGTCTAGAAAAGGGCAACAATTTATATTGTTTTCTGCTCTCCCACTCAATAAAAACTAGAAGGACAAAGAAGACTCTTGGCTCAGAACCAGTGCAGATGCTGAGGTGGAATAGCTCTGCTTTGTTTCCAGTGGAGAATTTTGAGAAGGGAGCAGTTTACTGACTCATGCTTTGATTCTCCTCGTAAGAATTTTAACACCAGAGATGTTGTCCAGAGAGAGAACATGTTAAACAAGTTGAGGAACACTACAGAGTGGATTTCAGACATAGTCTTTGAGGAAGAGGGGAGTTCTCTGCTCCACTCCAGACAGGCGCAGGAACTCATGCTGAATTTTGAAGAATTCTTATTCTTCAAAATAAGAAATGTGAAGAATTCCATTTAAATCTGTGAAGATATTCCTACACTTAAGGTTAAGCGTGACTGAAGGGTTTTGCTCCATGGGCAAGGAACAGGCTTAGTGAGCTATCTAGTCTACACAGGGCCGGTTGAGGTGATAGGGAAGAATGAGCAACGAGCTGTAGTTGTGTTAATTAAGGCTGGGAAAGTAGTCTGAGCCGCCGAGCGGAATAAAATGCCAAGGAAACACTGGGCATCTCATTCCCTTTCATTTATTCCAGTATTCTACCACAGCTACCTGTAGTAGTTAGCAGTTCAGTGTGTTCGTAACCCGGAATTTAGCAGGAAGGTTATACAGCAGTGTCACCTGGGTAGCATCACGGATGATACATCTTAACTTCCTTCTGCAGCCTCGAGCCTTTTCGTACCAACATAACCAGACACTGCTTCAGATCTACTAGCAACTCTAAAAATGACATGTAGCCTTCCAGTAGGTCTTGTTCAGTATCAAACTGTGGATGTGTAGCAGGCCTTCAAAGTACGGAAATAGACGATGTCCAAGAATAAAGATAATTAAATAAATGCAAATAAATAAAGCCACCATATACCAGACAGAAACAGTATCTGCAAAAGTGATAACAGCAGCTTCCTATAAAAAAATTACAGGAATTTGAGTATAGAGTCCACGATCTTCTTCCCATTAAAATTAAAAGTTACATTCAGCACACAGCAACCCCTGCCTGTATACATTAAATTGTCACGTTAATTTAATAAGTCTTAATTAGTACCTACATGTTGTTTGCTGATTGCAGACTGTGATTAGTGCTGATAATACAGTCACTAACCAGCACTATTAGTATTCAATTAAGATTTTAAAATTTAATAAAATCAGTGACCAAGTTTCATCCCACTTGCATAAATTCCCAGTAGGGGAAGAGGATGTGAAGGGGTTAAGCCCAGGAAATTTATCACTACACAAACAGGCAGCTGCAGAATTCCACTCCTATTGCTCTGGTGAGTCTATGCTGAGCAAAGCCTCCCACTGAATAGGGTTTTGGGGATAGGAGAACAGGGAAAAAAAATCTTTCTCCTAGCTCTTTCTGATTCATCTGTCTTACAATCTTTTGCATTTAATATTGTCCTCTGATTAGCTGATGACCTGATGATTCTCTCCTTGTAGTTATTTTTTTACATTATGCATCACACCTCTTTATAGTTACCACAGTTAGATTTCACCATTTTCTTCATTAACACAATAAAAACTGAATTACAGTGAGCCTCTGTCTGAATAGAAAACACCTAATCTGTCCATGGATATTCAAGAGAAATATGATTGATTTAGAAAAATGTACTAGATAGAAAAATCTTGATCCAAACTTGCAAAAATAAATTGATCTGATCACACAAGTTACTGAAAACTGGTCACCTTGGCTACATTAGGACCTTTAAAAGCAAACACAAATCAGTGAATCATTTTAATCAAATTTAATTTAGATTATACACTTTCACATAAAATCTAATTTAGTTGGAATTACTCGGTCATGACTTGTCTGCTCCCCACAGGACAAGGTTAAAGAGATTACATTTGGGTTCATGTCAGCAGCATCTGCTAGTTAGCCCTCTGAATGTTGATTTAATGAGAGAGGTTATGCTTAGTCTCTTGGAAAGACTTCTGGTTTAGGCAGGTGCATGAGAGATGTTATTAATTTAGTATGATACAAGGAGTGATGTTATCGTACTTGGAAAACTCCTGTATCATTATTTTCATGTGTATAAAGCACCCTGGTGTTTTTGTTTACGTCTGCTTAGCAGCTTTTGAGGGTTTCCCTCTAATCTGTCTTTAATATACCTCTTCAGAGGGACCGAAGATTCCTGCAAAGAAGGAAGTTTTTTAATATGAACAGTTGTCTTGGGGCTTGTCTACAGGAGGTAGCAAGTGAGCATTAAGATACAACATGAATTTACAGAGAACTAGAAGGTACCAACTCTCCACCTAAGCAATGCCTTATGGTCTCTCACCTATGGAAAATCCACACCTCAGGTCGGATCATTCAGAGAGCACCTCGCATGCCCGCCCACTTGCCCTGCAAATAGACCTTTTATGACTGTGTATTCAGCCATCCCGACCCAGATCCTGTCCCCTTTTGATAGGTAGCACTGAGTTTTCATCTTGAAATGAATGGGATGCGTTGCAGTTAGTTACTAATTGATGGGGAAAAAAAGTCTAAGTGAGTTTAGCCTTTGGTGTTGAATGTAGTGAGGGCCAGCTCCGTTCTGACCGAGCTGCTACTTTGCAGCAAAACCAGAGGCAGTGGTCACTATTTCCATGGCTTCATCCCTGTTGCAGAAGATAAAGTCAAAATAATTCTCAAACCCTGTTGCTCAGTACCTCTCTCTGAATCAGACAGCGTACGGTGACAGTATGAATCACCAGGGTTGCCAAAGATAGGTCCGTGATTCTCCAGACAGAAATCAGTGCGCAGGAACAAAATGCAGTGTGCATTACTCGGGTATCTGCTGCTCCCCCGACCTAACTCTGGATGTGCAGAAATCAGAGCCAAAGAGGCTAACTCCACAGATTCTTCCTGGACAGAAGAAAGGACAGACTGAGAAATTCTGGACAGTTGTAACCGTAACTGATTCCCTAAACCTGCAGGTAAACAGTGGACATCAAATGGACTTAACTGTTGTAAAGTATGTCTCTGCCTCTCCAGGAGCCTTTCATCCTGAAGTGGTTTTCTCCCACATATAGAATAGATGAGCCAGGAATTTGTTCAGAGTAAATCAGCACCATTTCACTAAAATCAGTAAGAGTTGCATCAATTTTAGATACACTGCATGTTTTCTGATAGTTTTTTTAAGCACTGTTTATGGTTCTCCAGAAGGAAAAAAGTACTGGAACTATTAATCCCCGAAGTTCTGATAAAGAATTTTGAATAGCAATTGAAATTCATTACCAAATTTTACTATTTCAATGCATAATTTCCCTGGTGGAGGGGCTTAAAACTCCCTCTGTAATTACCATGACAGCATAAGGGTCGAGCCATTAAAATAATCTCTGGCAATTCTATGTGATTCATGTTATTTATGAAGAATGCTGCAGACACAATGTTCTTTGCTACACGTCTGTTTTCTATATGTGTCTCTACCCTTTCTCTTCCCCTATGTATAAATGGTCAATTCTTATGTATGTACCAGAAGCGTGTACATCTCCAAAATTAATAAACCTGCCCTGGAGAAATATCATTTATAAATGACATCCATAATCATATCAAAGAAAACTGGGCAAAATTGAGAAAAATGGGGACATACCTTATTACAATTACCTTCCATTCTAGCATATTTTTCTTATTAGCAGTGCAGACAAAAGGCAGCCCTCCTATTTTATTTTAAATGAGCCTGATAGAAGGATCTCATCCACTTAATTTTCATATAAAATTGCACTGTGGGGCCTGATCCTCCTGCCTTTACTCAGGCAAAACACCTACTGCAGTCCCTGGAAACACTATGTAAAGATTACAGGGTTAGGACCTGGCATTTACACTTTTGCTCTCCTAACCACAGTTACTCATTCGGTGTTGCATGTGGCCTTCCCAAATCATCTTTGGAAGAGGAAAACATGTAAATGGTCTAATTACTTTGGTCAGCCTTCAATAAACGCCAATATAAACATATAGTGGTTTCATTTAGAAATGGATGGATCTGTAGCCGTCGTGACAAGGTAAAGATGTGTTATGCTTGTGTGAATATATTTCCTAAAATGGCACTAGTGTTGCCATACTAAATATTTTTTTTTCATCCAAATTACCTATTTGAGTTTATAGAAGTTTTCCAATCCCAAAATACAGAAGAGGAGATACTGAAGTTTTCTGTCAGTGTCCTACAGATAGACAGGCAAAGCCTTGGGTGGTTGAAACCTGTGAAGCACCAGCAACGTGCTGCTTCACATAGCTCACAGGTATGGCCAGAGACGAATGATAAGAATTCCGGATTCTGTTGAAATTAGGTGAGTTTGAATTTGAGGAAGCATTCACAAATATGCTGTACAAACATGGTGTAATCAACATAGCTATCTAGCTGATTACCTGGATGGAAACAAATCCCAGACTTATGTTTATGTAATCCTGATACAAATGCATTTACAGCATGTCCCTGCTGCCCTGAAATGTGCTCCTATCCCCAGAATTCACCCACGTGAAATCCAAAGAGACAAAAAGGAAATGAAGTGAAACAGTTGAATTGTGCAATATTGCATTCTAAAATATTCTAAAATATCTTATGAATTGAAAAACAGATTTTGACACATTCTATACTTGAGGCATAAATTTCAATGTTGCAGCAGCATGAAGAAAGGAATGACATAAAAATTAAAAACCTCTGACCCTAAGAGTTCCAAAAATCGACAGAGTTCATACCGAGTTCTGAACTTCTTCATTTGAACCTCCTTCTATTAAATGATCACAATAAACACACAGTCTAATCCAGAATACACCAGAAAAACTCCTGATTAGTTCAAGCTTGTTAAGGAAAGATAAATAGCATTGCCACGCACCAAAATTAAAATTTTGGGGAAAAAAGTGCTGAGTTTAATTATCCACTGTAATCAGCTGGCTGGATAGCTATTTAATTGCTACGATTACAGAACAAGCAGAGCCTTTCGCGTGCTGTTTCTGTCAGAATTCTTCAGGCGCAGAAAGGCATTTTTTCCTGCTATTGCAGTAATTTTTATTTATTTGCATTTTTATATATTTGCGTTTCTAATGCAAATATTGGCCTAAAATCAAGTGCTAAGGAAGCTGACTGACTTGGCAATGGAGATGGAGTAGGAATGTAAAGGATTAGAGTGCTTAATGTACCGGAAAGAAGTTTATCAATACTGACAATTCTCACAGTGCTTAATCAAACATTTAAGACAAGTGGAGAAGCAGACAGTAAAGACTTTGGGGCTTTTGAACAATAAAAGCAAACAAACTGTCTTGTTAGAACATGTCAATTTACGGTGGAATAAAGAAACGCCTAGAATTTAGTTACTCTTTTCATATAGATAACTAGGGGCTTTAGGTAGCTAGCTAAAGTGTACTGACTTTAAAATGACTGTAAGCAGCTCCTGGGGAAAATGAAGCATAACTTTTGTTCTTCTTTTAATTGAATTTTACTGTTAAGCTTCATTTACAGCTTGAAAACTGTTAAGGAGCATTAGGGAGTTTACTCCTTAAAGGCAATTTATTAATCTATTTGTTAAAACCAACACATACTGCAGACGTAAGGGTCTGATCCTTCAGTAACACACCTTGTTTGACCTACCAGAGCTTGAGTCTGTGCTAGAGACAGGACCAGGACCAGAGCTGGGGGACAAGTGCTGCTGTGCATGTCCCTGCAGGGTTAATTTGGGAAAGAGGCTCATGGTCCTGAATTGCCTGGGCTGGATCTTCTCAAGTAACAGTCTGCAGATTCCCTGCTTGAAATTTTGCCCTTGATTCAGGATATTTAGAATCCTATCTAAAAGGCCTGACTTAAATCCTACTGTAGTTTTCAGTAATATTCTTAGTGAAAATCTGGATTCAAAGAGAAAATAGATACCAGTTTCTGGTTGGATTTCAGTGGCTCTGAGATAAATATAAGGTAAGAGTGGAGTCACACTGTGTCATGGGATTTACACTCATATCAGAATGCTTTTAATCTGGCACTTGGTATCTTGTTATTAGAACTAAAGATCAACATATATATCTTAAGAAAACATGCTGTAAGATCAGAAATGTTAAATTCCCATGTGACAGAGCAATAGGAATATGCTGCAGACTATGTGAGCAGAGAGAAGGGGAAGTTATTTCCTCAGTGGCCGACTACATAACAAAAATAGAGATGACTGTTTATCAAACTGCTGGTACTATGACACCTACTACAATGATACAGTTGTAATCCAGCAGCTCAGTTAAATTT
The DNA here is from genome assembly GCF_000690775.1 of Eurypyga helias. Lineage (NCBI taxonomy): Eukaryota > Metazoa > Chordata > Aves > Eurypygiformes > Eurypygidae > Eurypyga > Eurypyga helias. Next base: position 48,966 of record NW_010274090.1, read on the forward strand.
AACTCTCAGAAGAAGAGTAGAGCAGGACCCTGAGCTGTGTTAGCGAAAAACCAGAAAATGCAATAAAAGATGTGCACTTCAAGAGTGAAATTAATTAGGAAGCAGTAAGCAATTGAAAAGCAGTAAGAATTCAAGGTGACATTTTTATTCATTTTTCAGAACTGAGTGAGTATAATTCCAATTATCTTTAGTTCTCTTAAGTAGCCTGCTGCTACAAGCAAATATCCTGTGCTTACTACCTCCCCACATTGCCTGAAGTTCATGGAAGCTGTGTTTCCAAATTCCCCCAAGACACTTCTGGCATTTTAACTTTATTTGTGCCTATTGGTCTTTAACGACGTAACACATGCAAGCATGACTGGATTTCAGATTAATTACAGTTTGCTACGTGATCTCAATTAGCACTCAAAAATCTTGCTCGTCGAGAGGCTACACTCCTGGTCAGTTTGTGTTTTTCCACAAAGCTGGATGATGCTACTCCAAACATAATTGTTCTGATGCAATTGATTTTGACTATGTGAGAAATGTCCTAAAATAGAATATTTTCTTCCACAGAGCAACAACAAGAGCAACAACAAAAAGATAATTTAACTAACAAACTAGGTTAAATTATTCATCTAGGCAGAGTGCATATTTGAACTTTGATACTGCTATGAAGCTCTGCAGGTATACATCATACCCCATTTCTTCCTCAATGGTGTGTAAGGTGGTAGTAAGATGTAGCCTGATTTCAATATTTTTTTAAAAATCCAGTATGCATTTTGGCAACCTAGTGATAGTTGTGTTTACAGGAACTCTCCCAGTTAGAATTTAATATGACTTCAGCCATGCTACTGTTAGACTTGTAGGTCTGGTACTCAAAACTGCACTTTCTACCCAATGAATACGCAGATGTGAGTTTAATGTGTGTGTCTGTTTACCATTATCACCCATGCAAATGGACAACTACCTTGCTGGCCATTCACACCTGCTAGTACTCCATTTGCACACCCAATCACGGCAATTTCACATGCAGATTATCAGCACTGTTGCATGTCTTGAAGACCAAAAATATCCCATGTAGTGATAATCTCACTTTGGCATTTCTATTAAAATGTTTTTAATTTATTATGTGTAATCCTGTTTCTGTTCAGCCATTTATGGTTTTTATAGCAATTCATCTGGTCTCCACTTAACACCGGCACAGCTAGTTTTTTTAGAAAGTAGCTATTGCACAAATATTGTACCTATTGCACGAGTCTGTTAGTTGAAGTGACATCACTAAACACATTCCTGTTACACAGAATTCATACAAAGCAAGTGAAAATATGCTAAGTGCAACCTTTTTTGTTTTTTCTTTTTTAGATTTTCATGTTATGGAGTCCTATTCTTCATAGGGAATATGCAGGTGGAGATACCTATTAATTTAACCAGTTATAATCAGTCAGTTGAAGCCACTTGCAAAATCATAACATCAATGTTAACCTCAGTGAATTAAATCATCACTTTTCTATCTATTTTGTAAAGAAGTAAAGGGACTACTTACCTGTTTTCTAAAAAAAGCAGTAGGATGTATTTTCTTATGCTATAAGTTGCAGGTGCAGTAAAGTCAATGATGTAATGACACTGTAAAATTTACATCAACAGCTAATTTATCCTGAAGACCATATACCTTATCATCTCTAAGTTTGATGATGTTTGTCTTTAACTACCGTTTCCCCAGAAACACAGCAGAGAATGATTCAAAACAGAGTTTTCTCAAACTTTTCCTACTCTTATGCCTCAAACTTTAGAAATGAAAATGCAAACTGACTTGTTCGCAATTTACTGGGAAAGCCTGATGATTGTATATAATATCACCTTAACTCTGGGTGAAACATCTGTAAGTTTGATGATGTTTGTCTTTAACTACCGTTTCCCCAGAAACACAGCAGAGAATGATTCAAAACAGAGTTTTCTCAAACTTTTCCTACTCTTATGCCTCAAACTTTAGAAATGAAAATGCAAACTGACTTGTTCGCAATTTACTGGGAAAGCCTGATGATTGTATATAATATCACCTTAACTCTGGGTGAAAAGAATGACAACAAAATATCTTCTGCCATAAATAAGTTAGTGTCTGTGTTGTATGGTGCCCAGCCTGCAGCTTCACTATCAGTCAAGTGGGAGTACTGATTCAGCCTCCGAAAACTACCACATACACAAAATAGACATCTTTTAGTTTCATCCTGGTTTTGCTCACGGTTGCTCAGTGATTGTGCTTACCAATGTGTGCATGTTTGTTGTACCTGTAACGTTTTTATCAATCTGTCAACACTAGAATTTTGGGAGCATGCCAGCCATAACATGAAAAGCTAAACAGTATTGATCACACTAACAGTCAGTGTAATAAAAGTCTGTATTTTATCATTGTGTTACAAGTATCTGTTATCATCATCCTTTAAATATTACATGACCTTGAGATATACAATCTGTAATTGTCATCGTTCTGAAACATCTTATTGAGCAAACATGCATGACCTGGTTTGATGCCACAAGCATAATCAGTAAACATCGTAATTAATAAAAACCCTTTCACTTTGCAAGCATGTCGCTGACAAAAATGGCAGGTGTGGGATTAGTATAACCATTTCAGCTCTGTTCTAGGCATTAAACCCAGGGTCAGGTATTTCTTCAAGTCTGTAAATAAATACCTCATGTTGCTATTTGTCCAATTAGCTCAATGGAAAATAGATCAAATGCGCAGTGGTAGCAAGGCCAGAAGCTGATGATTGACAAGGAAAATTTGAATGCTGCTTTTTATTGTAGCAAAAATTTTTCCGATACGATTCTGAATGTGGAAATGTTGTTATTTTACGTGTGTGATGTTAACGTGGGAATGCTGATTAGCATTTTTTTTTAACTCAGAAGTCCTGTATTTCACCACAAATGTAATGGAATGAAGAGAAACAAGACCTGTTTATCCACACTTTCCTGGCAGTTTCACTTGGAGGGCTCTGTATGTGCAGGAGCACCGTGTTCATTCCCCTTACCTCATTCAGTTCATGATGACTTAGTGACAATTGCAAGTTATTGAAGAGTTAATGATGCAAAAGTGGGTACAGAGGAAGAGAATCAAGGATTTCCAGCTCAGTGTACATAAATCAGCAACACCTACCAGACAGTAGTTATTTCCTTTTGTAACCCCCTGGGTTCAGACCCAAAGACGCAGGAATAAGCGTTTTCCTTTTGAGCAGTTCAAGCCCTCTGTGCCGTCTTGTCTTTTCTGAGCAGGAAGTTAGCACACGTCAGCAAACAGTGGAACTTGACTTTGCTCTTAATCTTCAAAGTTTTTTAGGTAAACCGTAACACCGTAAGTACCAATCCTGTGTAAATCCAGCAGGTCTCACATCAGCCCTCAGTCTGGAAGTGTGTAGGTTTCCCGAGCGTAAGGCAGTAAACCTGAAAAACGTGTAGTTGTTTCAAGCTCACGTCTGTCCTTGATTAATCTGCAGTCATGGTGTAACAGTTATCAATGGAAAATGATTGGTCTGGGAAGTTTGATTGTTGCTTAATTCTGATTGTGCATTTTCATGCTACACAACAGCGCAGGCGTCTGTTCGCTGTAGCTCTCATTTCCTCAGACACTTAAAATTAAGGAAAGCCAAAGGAATAATAACACTGTAAATCTAAATCTGTTCTATGGCTGGTGATTGGTTTTGAATAGGAAAATAGTAACGCTTTTCCCTGCCACGACAATGTTCTGCCTGGTCGCTGTGCATCCCGCAGCAGGGCTCGAGAAGCACCTGAACCTGCGGGAAGTGCAGTGCCCCCTCCGTGTCCAAAACCGCCCGTGAACCAAGCAGCTCCGCAGCCACGCGAGCTTTGCTAAAGAGGGACATGTGATTACTGTTCCCATTTTTGCTGGTACACGAAGGTGCAGTGTTTTCTGTGTTTCAGTAGACATCCTAGCTGTGAGCCAAGACCATCCGTCTTAACTGTGTCTTGTGCGAGCTTGAAAAAAAGGGGTTTTGTAGACTCACTCTTAGTCTTTGGAAAGTTCCATCTTGTTTTGCTTTAATTACTGTCATAGAATATATTCTGTGCCACACTAGTCAGTCCCCAGCAATTCAAAACATACTCTCTGTATTATTTAAATGAGTTACAAATATGTAGAGCTTTAGATGGGATTGATAACGTTTTCTCCATTCTCTGGATTCTTTTGTCCTGGTGTTTCCTTTGGACTGTTCCCAGTGAGTTACAAAATGTAGATCTGACTGTTCCCTTTCCATTAGTTCAGGTTTGCTTTGAGTCCTTTTCAGCTGATAACATTTATGGGTGTGATCTGTTACAGATAGGCAAGATGATCAAGCCCTGAGCTAATCTGATCTAGCCCAAGAGATCTGATTCCACATATTTCCTGTGTCTTTCAGAAAGTTTTCATGCATGACTATCCTGCCCACTGTCTGAATCTTTCATCTGTAAATAGAGCTGGTACTTCTTTACCTCACATGCAATGCTGTTAAGTAAAAACTGCGATGGTTATTGTGATATATCGAAATGCCATGATAGGAAGAGCCATAAAGACATCAAAATAGAACCTGCAGTTCATGTTATTTTATGGAATGTGGAGAACGAAAGAATAATGTCCTCATTTTTCTTTAGAGACTGCATATGAATGCATATGCCTGCTGGGAGTTAGCTGCCATCCTTCATGCGCCTTTAGCCTGGCCGAGCCTGCAATGAGAAGTAGCATCACTGTTGAGAAGAACAGTCTATTTGTTCCAGGCAACACCAGGACACAACTACCTCCCACAAAGGTTCCTTTAGCTTTGCTGGGAGCTGTTGCTGTGCAAACAGTGCAGGCTTGAGTCTTTATGGAGATTGTGTATATAAATTGGAAACCAGATGCAGAAATCAAGTCTGCAATAGCGCTGATTAAAATCATAAATATCGATTGTTCTCTTATCAACCTATAACTGTTTTTCAGCTCCAATCCAAATATCCTCTAATAAATAAATAGGACTGGACAATCCTATGGATTAAATAACCTATGTACAATATACTTCTGAACGCTAATCCTAACGCTTCACTGGATGTGCCTTCTTTGTGAAGTTTTCAAATCCAATTGAAGCCAGGCGAGTATAACAGTTTTGCGAGTTTATACCATTTTCCGAAGGTCATGGAGTCCTTTTCAAAAAGAATCTGAACCTGATGGACTGTTTTGCAAAAGTGTGAATGGAGTGGGCGAGGAAGACAGTGGCAGCTGACAACAAAAAAAGATAGTAAAGGCAAAATCAACCATGCCACCGAGGACATACACTACCCCACAGACTGCATGGTCTCCTGCCTGGCTTCCCTTCTCTGCCACTAAACGGTTCCTTCTGAAGCCTTTTCTCACTGTAGCTTCTCCTGCCTTACACATAGTCCTCTTCCTCACTTCCTAACAGGGTTCTTCAGGTAGCAGCTTCAGGGCTGCATACCAAATTGCCTCTTCCCCTCCATGCTACACTCCCTGAGTAGCCTTTTGTTTTCTTCTGCCAGAATAAGGTTGTGTTTAGTGGGTTTTTTCCTGTTTTCTAACATGACAAGGGTCCTTTGACCCTCACCCACATTCAGACAGAATGTCTAATCCACCTGGAAACACCTTTCATTCCTGTACCTCATCACTGTCCCATGGAGCAAGGAGCACTATCTCCCAGTAATTACCCTGCACATGTTCCTAATTGGTCTGGAGAAGGGACTCAAGTGGAATTAAAAAGGGCCTCTTAACCAAGGAGAACTGGGTTGTGATCAGATTCTTTGGGTAAGAAAGGTGATGGGTGCACCAGCAGCAAGATTCACCATGTCCTTCTAGATGTAGACTGTGTGACTGGTCCACCTGTTTCAAAAATGGCCTTGAAATACCGATCTCACAAGTCGTTAACTTCTGTATCATTGCATAAATTCTTCCTCTGCAAGTGTCAGCTGTATTTGCCCTACTAGAAGAGGTGTTCTCTACAGAGCTTGACCACTATGTTAGATAACAGGAGCATACACTAGGCAGTCACTGCATCTATAAGTAGGCAGTAATAGAGAATTCTGATGGTGGTTAGTTAGCCAGCAAGACTGGGACTTGAGCAGTTCTTGGGAGATACCTTCAAAATCAGGTAATTGATTTGAGCTATTATAGAAATAGAGGATGAGTGCTGAGTAGTAATTTAAATGGTATAGTTATTTGTGACTCATGTTCGGGTCAGAAATGTGTTTGTGCCATAAAAACAGTCCCTATAATAACTGATTCTTCACTGAGTTTATCTTGCTGTTATTTTATATGTGTATGCACACATTTATTTGCTTTACAAAAGGCTATGGAGCGCATATTGCCCTCATGTATCAATGTATGTTAGGAAAAAAAAAATAAGAGCAGAAAGAATCTTCAGGTCTGGTGAGATGCTGTCCTGGCTGGCCACGTCTGCTCCGTGGTAGGCTGGGAGGGCTGGAACTGAAACCTCTCCCAGCTGACACTTCGCTTGCATTGGTGTCTTTTAGAAACAATCATGATCATGTCCAACCCTTCCAACATAGTCCCACTCACAAACCACTCGCTCTAGTTTTCAAAGCTCTTTCGGTTCCCTACTTCTTTATTCTTAATAGAACTTTGCTCCAAAATCTCATTGTTCTGAAACATCAACAATTTTAGGTGAGATTTCCAGTTTTTGAGAGTCTGGGCTGGTTTAGATTCACTTGTTCTCCTGCAGGCAGTCCCTTACCCTCCAATTGTTCACAGAGACTGAAGATACTGTCAGAAGTAAAATGCGCTGTGAGGTCTGGACTGAGAATTACAGCACCAGAACTGGGTTTTCCCATGTTCTTCATCTCCTGACTGATGCACATCTTGATGTAGTTTTTGTATGGTGAATTGCAGAAGTCTCAATGACACCTGAGCTGCCTATTTGTGTGGAGGGAAGTTTTTCCCACTAGCTAATATGGGTAACTTCTCAGTCAAATTTATTTCAAAGAAAATGAAATTTTAATGAATATCTTACAAAACAAATGGAAGTTTTGACCCAGTAAAAAATGAGGCAGAGACTTGCATTAATCATAATCTTCTAATTACTCTTAAGCAGAGCGATTACTTCAAATACTGATGGTAGGACTCCAGTTCTTGAGTTAGGAGATCATTCTTAACAGATTAAACTGTTTCTTGTCGTTTATTCCTATATATCACAAGGCAAAAGCAGGAGTGAAGGAGAAGACAGACACTGAATAAAAAGCTGTAATTCATATTTCATATTAAAATCAATTCTAGGTAGAAGACAAGTGGGATTTAGTTTTCTGCGCAAGGAAAGTAATTTTTCTTGAATGCTTACTTGTTTGAGGGTGAAAAGGATAATTATAAGATCCTTATTGTAGGAAAACCAATTCATATATATTTGATCGTCCCTTTGAACTAGTCATGTAGCCTTATTTCTAAATAGACAGTACAATAGGGAGAGAGAGAGAAAGAGAAAAATAAAGAGAAATTAAAAGGGAGAGAGAAGGGAAAAGGGAGAGAGAAAGGAGAAAGAATGAAAGGAAGATAAAGACATAAATAGAAAGCATAAAAAATAAAGGGGGAGGAGGAATCTCTGTGACTTTATGTTATTTATTAGAGAGTTCTCTGTAGTCCTGCTGAGTCAATATGAGATCAGGACTTGTTTGTGATAAAGCTTTGTGACTATTATATGTTCAAATCATCATGTAAAGATGATTTCAATTACAGGATATTGCATGGCTAATAACAAATTATCATGTACTTGTTATGCCTAATGATAGAAGTATGGCTAGGGAGAAATGGCGGAGGAAGAAAGGTGTGCTTTTATGAGGGTGTCTCAGGTTCGTGAGAAAACTTACATTGGTCTTATATTCAGGAGAAATAACAACATTCAAAATTAATGTCCAAACGAAATAATTTGAAAGAGAACCCATATTTTAATGTTATTACACAAGAAGTTAATTTTAAGTTTTAAGAGTACGATTTCTAAAATAACCAAGATGTATGAGTTAAAAGTAATCCGGGGAGAACACGTCAGAAATAATCTCTCGGTCCTGAGTACAGTGAAAGAACATTCATTTCAATTCAGAAGAACTGGATTCAGATTTAGGATAACCAAAAGACAGCAGAGTGCTATTCAGCATTTTGGGTTGCTCAGGTTCTTCAGTCTTGGTTTGTTTTCTCTGAAAAAATGCAGACAAGAATGAGATGCACATGCAAAATAGATTATTTGATGGGCAGTGGAAACATCCAACTGTCTATCTTAAAGTTTTTCAAGTTTTGCTATTTCCCTTACGGAATATATTCCATGTTGATTGCTTGATTGACCTAGAAAATGCTATACTGGATAATCTTGATATTATAAAATATATAATATTAGTTAGCTGATTATAATAAAACCAAAAAGAAACGGGAAGACCGCCTGCCCACCCTATCCTGGGCGTTTTTGGTGCTACAGAGTTTATATTCCCCCTGTGTTTTTCCACTTTCCTTCTATGAAATGAACAGCTGTAATTGAAAAGCAAGAAGCTCCATGGTTTATAGAAATAGGTGTTGTTAAGAGCCGTAGCCATCTAATTTTCTTCCTATTGCAGGGCAGGCTTCCTATTGTCTGTCCTTTAGAGCTAATTTCTTTCCTGATCAAAAGGCCCACATCATTGAAAAGGTAGTAATGACTATTCATTTGGTTGAAACCTCCATTCTGCAGCCTGCAAAGCTTTATTTAGAAACTGCTATTTCTTTCTAAAAGGAAAACCTCGTTTGTGTCCTCTATAATGTCAATTAAAGTAGAATATATTTTAATTATTTATCCTGGAGAGAGACCTTTCAGGATCTCTATTTGCTGTGCCAGTGATACAAGCTGGAGTTTGAATATGTGCCTTCAAAACTGTGTGTCAGGGAGTCGGAATAAGGTGTGTTTTGATTTTAATTTGCCACTAATGAATAGTTTATTTGCAGCTAATTAGCAAGTTAGAGTTTTACAATTAATGTCTGATTTCTAATCTAACTCATAAAAAGGAGCCCAGCCGTCATTACCGGGAAACAAGGTGGGTTGCTGGATCTGTATGGAAAACACTGTAGGACGGACTCACCGAGTTTTAAACGGGCAGAACAGAGCTGATTGGGTTTGTTTTGTTCTGAAGGGGGGGTGCGGCGACGTCTCAGTTGTCACCAGCGCAGGGTGGTCACGACAGCACCGCAACAAGTACCGGGGGGGCGGGTGCGCGCCCGGGAGGCCCCCGGTGCCGTGTGAGCGGCTGCGCCCAGGCGGGTTT
>NW_010274091.1:0-11918 GCF_000690775.1 Eurypyga helias
GCACGCTCTCGTGGGCAGGGGAAAGCCAGGCAGAATTTAAGGCGAATTTAGGGAAATGGGAACACACAAAGAAAAACTCTAGAACAGTGTTTTCCTTAAACATCTGCCCCGAGTCCCTCTTCTGCCTTTGCCTTTCTCGCCAGCGCGGAGCGCACCCTACTTGGTGGGGCGAGAGGAGCGCGCCCCGGCCCCTCTCCCCTCGCCAGCACCCCTCTGCCAGGCGCTCCGGCCGCCTTGCTCGAAGGCACTTTGCTCTCAGAGCCTGTGCCAGGGGGTGCTGCTGACCCCTCTGCCCGTCTCCATCCTGCCTCCTGCCCCGGCCGAGATGAGGCCAGTTGCACTGCCTAGGCTTTCCTGAAGGATTTTGCTTCTCTTTTAGGTGATTTCAAGTCAGAGGCTGGGTTTACAGTTTATAATCTACATTCGGTTTATTTTTGTTAATGGAAGGGGAAAGGAAAAAAGAAAAAAGACTAGGCTGTTAGGACCCATGAACAGTACCTGGGGTAACACTGCTAAAAGTTGTGGGCAAGACTCCGCACAGTGAGTTTCTTAGGCATGCTCCAGGTGTTAAAAATCTATAGGAATAGGAGACAGATCCTTTTTTATAGGGGCACAAGGCATTATTCTACATTGCCGTTCTCAGCCCTACTCCCACAAAAAGCCTTAAAGCAGGAAGGGGTCCTCTCGTGGGACTTTTAGCAGCTGGTGGGATTGATGCTCTCCCCGGGCCACTGGAAAGCATTCATCACGCCAGGGCATCCTGGCACCCGGAAAAGCACTGACTGCACCGGCAAAGTTGAACTCACCAAAGTCTCGGCTACAAGTTGCACTGGCAGAGTACGCTGTGCAAATGAATCATGAGAACGCTAATAACAAGCTCCGAAATAATAGCAATTACATTGAGCTGTGATTAGAAATCACATTAAGATTGAATACCTGATACTTTGCAGGTAGAGAGTAAAAAAAAAAGCAGAAAACCCGGTGCAAGCATTTCCACAGAAATGCGTCTGCTCCTCCTATTCAGGGTATTTCACCTAACAGCTGGGTTTGCCTACTTTTCACCTTGATCATTTTTCTAGTCCCATTTCTGTTTAATAGGATGACCATAAACCACCATTATCGTATAAAAAAGCAGTTCAAGATTAATGATGATTTTAAATGTCCTTTTTCAGAAGCAACCCAAAGCCATGCAAGAGACTTAACAGCAATCATCTCAGTCATGCTAAGGCATCTCTTCCTTGAGCATACACCTGTGTGGCCTCATGTATTATACTGGTATTTCCCCCTTCAGCTGGGAATAGCTGAGCGCGTCTTGTCAATGAGGCAGGACAGAAAGATATACTGGCATACCTACACCCACATGCGCATTTGAGGAGCTGGAAGGGGACACATGCTAGAGACCCTCTTACAGCCTGCAGTAGTCCTATTTTATATTACAGCCCAGAGTAAAGCCTAGGTCAGTGATAGAAACATGAAGGTTGCTCAGTGTTTTTCCCTAGAATCTCAATCACAAACACACTTTTGCTAAACCCGATCACTGCAAACCCCGACGACCCATTGTGAGGGTTTATCAGCACACCACAGTGCTTTGCTTTTCCACCAGCAGTGTCCCACTCTGACAGCACATGCTGGAATTCAATGGAATACGTATAGACTTTATATTGTAACACTGTATTTATTCCATCAGTTTATTTTTGTTTCATCCTCCCACCCAAAAATGAAAAAAATAATCCCAACAACAAAGCACAATTTTTAAAGTTCCTGACTTAACTACCATGCTACAAACAAGATCCTATGTAAAAACCAAAAACCCCTGAAGGCTAGAGCAAATATACAAAGCTGTCTTTGACCTGGGGACCGGCCCACATTGCAAATAGATGCATTGCCACTAATCCACATATATATGCCACATGAACAGAACTAAAAGAAATCCTCGAGACAGGCCAATGATTTTCTATTTTATATTACTACTGCTGTGCACTTATAAATTGCATTGGTTTTAAGATGTTCCTGTGGATTTGTGATAATACGGCCTAATCTTGTAGGCTCATGTCATTGTAAATTGTTTCAGCCAGAAGCTCAAGTCCTGTGCCTGTAAAGTGCATGCTCCTTATTAAGAGGATCAAAATGATGATGCTGGAAAGGATAAGGTATTTAGGAAATATCAAGAAAAAAGGTGAAAGTGTCTTAAAAGAAATTTTAGGATACAAAGTTGTTTCAAACTGTCCCATTTTGCCTGGAGCTTATAAGTATCATGGCATATTGAATGGGTAGTATGGCTGTCTCCTCCCTTTGATCAACTCTTAGAACACTTCGCATTTTCTAACCAAAATACGCAGTAGTAACTTCTTGCACCAAAATTGACTAAGAGGCAAATCACTGTATAAATGTTTCAAAACATGTTTAAATATAGCTTACTAAACCCAGAACATTGGGTAGAAACTGCTGAAAGTATTCAGACTGTTAAAAACTGAAATGCGACATGATCTCAACATATTTAAACATTCAGTTATATGAAATGTTTTTCCAATGTAATATCAAATTTAGTATGAAATGAAGTAAATGTGATTTGACTGCTTTGGAATCTTCCTAAGACAAATGACTGAAAGATCAAGGTGTTTTATTTCCTATTTGAATCAATGATCAATAAGTCTTATACATGAGAATCACGCATTTTGAATACAACACACTTTTTTAGGAAGTGCAAGTTAGACAATAAAATAACTATGTTTTGAGAGTAAAACTCATATTTTTTAAGTCATTGAAATCTATATAATTATGAAGTAACTTGAATAAGGCATTTTACATTGGTCCTATATTTTTTACTCAAGTAAAACACTCACTGATTCCAATGTGAGTGTTGCCTGAGTAATAGAGTTCCCTGTCAAACTGTTAAAATCAGCTAACTTCTAAAAGCCTGCAGATTGATGGAATAGTGTGATTATACCAAAGGTATGTATTTAATATGGGGAAAAAAATCAGGTTACCAGGCAAAGCTTTTTAACATTTACAATAAAATAAGGCAGTAATATAGTAGATATTTTTAGGGGAGGGTTATAATTCTGTGCCTGGTTATGCAGACACTTATGTTTGCGACTTTATTTATTAAGTCACTCCAGTGAATCGGTACTCTCATGTCACAAGCGTTTGAGGTTTAGCATCTAGGACAATAGAAATAGGAATAAATTGGCTTTAAATATCCCACTAGCAAAACAAGACAATTTGTAAATCGATTGCAGGGGATTACACTGTAAGAGTTATTTTGGAATATCATATTTAAAAGTTTGTGAGTGACAATATACATTTTCTTTGTGTTGATTGAATAAGCTCTTCATCAACATTATATAGCAGAGTTACATGTTTAAAATATTCTCCTAAAAATTAAACTCCTCTATAAAAAAGCCAGTGTCAAACAAATGAAAAACACTGACATACATATTTTTCTCATTTTTTAAAAAATGAAGTATTGAAAGCTTAATTCTAATAAGAAAATTAAGTAAATAAATGTTAACTCTACTCAGTGTTATTAGCATAGTTGAAATTGTAGTTTATAAATTTTTGAGAGCATTGGCATCATGATATGGTTGTCATAGAAACTGCAACAATATGTCATTTCAATTAATTTTACATGCAGTGATGCTGAGGTCCATGTAACAATTTTTTAAGAAGTTCTAGAAGTAAATATGGAAAAGCAGGAATAAAAATATGAATAGGCAAGACTACCCTTCAATTATTATTTAATTAACAAAACAGGGAGAATTCTAAATTATTTTAAAACTACAACCAAGCTGGAGAAACCAGTTAAGCAGACATTGACTTCAAATCCACTGAAATTGAAAGTCGAAAGCTACGGAAACATTCAAACTCTAACTGGAAAAAAGTATTTTTCCCAATGAAGCAGATCTGGCAAAATATGTAAAAGAAAAAAAAAATTTCTGTTTAAGGAATATAAAACATGAAATAGTTTTAAATCATGGATGTTCCTTTTGTGTGTGCAAGAAGCAAAAAGTCAAATCTTACAAATCCAGGACCATAATACAATAAAAAAAAAGCTTTAAAGGTAGGAAATGTAACATGAATAGATTTATTTTTCCCGTATAATGCAGCTACTGTGTGTTATGAATGCTACCTTAAGTAAATCATTGCCAGACACACTCAACTGACATTAATGACTTGATTATTAGAACAGAAAAGCTAACTGAAATAAAGGCAGTGTTTTTATAAAAAATAATAATTGTATTGTAGCAGTATAGCATTTATTTCTTTATTCTTTTGCTGTTATAGGACAGTATGAACATATACTCGTTTTCTTATTGCATGTGTATGATACAGTACCTCATCCAATAGTTTATACGTGAAAGAAAATACTGAGCAGATCCTAAAGGGAAAAAATGTAGATTTTCCACACATTTTACACAGTAATCAATAATTGCATAGTCTATTTTACTTAAATTTACTGAGTTGCCACACAGACTAGAATATGCAAGACCTTTCAAACTGAGACATGAAACAAGCTGTTTGTAAGTAAATAAAAACTATCAATATTAAAAACAAAACAAATACACAAAAAAAAGGGAAAGGGAAAAATCAAAAGAAAACCCACAGCCTAGAGAAGCTATCTGCAGTAAGAAAGGAGAAGCATCTAGAGCTATCCTTTCTGATAGGATTAAGGAATGCTACAAAAGAAGCATTTAAATCTCTAGTTTTCCCTGACAATTAACAATGAAAAGCAGATGTTTACAAAGCTATTTTACATGCTCGTTTATAAGATGCTAAAAGATGGTTTGTGGATGGTAAGAAGGAAGAGCTGGATAACTGCTTGTCTGGTGTATATTTAAAAGCATTTTCATTGGCTCAGTTATTGTTAATAATGAAAGAAACACTTTGTGCTGTATGGCTGTGACTATAGAAAACTGCCGTCATAAAGTCCTCAACAAACTCTTAAGATGCAATTTACAAAGATAATAATAACACAGAATTATTTCACTTCTCTGAATGCTACACATTTGCATACCAGGACTGTGTACAATATACTCATAATGCACATTCATAACAACAAGGACTTCTTAACATTGCAACAGCACAAGATCTGTGCGTTAAAAATCTACAGTTCCAAGTTTTTCTTTTTGGTGGGAAATCATCTGTGTGTATAAGCCAGATGCTCTGCATCTACACAGGGTAAGCCCACATTCAAGTCTACACCTTCATTGAATGGCATCATATCAAGAAAACTGTGAAACAATGGAAGGTAGCAACAACACTAATAAATCCACTCTCATATAGAAGCACAGCAAAAGAACTTTTCAGACAAATTTGAGAAGCCTGGTCTATAAGTGTGAGTCAGGAGATGTGGGTTCTATTCCTGGCTGTGCTACAGAGTGTTTTTGAACAAGTCACTTACACCAAGTCACTTGAGTAAAAAAAAAATTTAAAGAATGCCTGCCTCCAGCTCAATTTAGACAGATCCGTATCTGCTTGTACTGGATGCATGCACATGTAGGCATATGTCTCTGAAAAGCTGGGGCCTATCCTTTTTGGACTTTTCATCTTCTTATTCTACTCCTCCACATTCAGAGAGGTTGTTGGGAGACTTAATTCATAAAGGAGTCCTTATGTATCAATTATATTTATGCTTAACGAGATTACCATTAAAAGTCCCAGCCCTACAAAGACTCATATGCACGTTTCACTTCACACATTTGCAGTAGTCCCATTTACTCTAATAGAATTATTCACTCTGTATAATTCTCGGCATATAAACTTCTGCGGTACCAGGAACTAAGTTAATGGAATAGATAATGTGTAAAAATAATCACACAAGTTAGTAATGAGGTTTGGGCTTCATATTCTTAAAGTCCTACATCACTTTCAACAGAAGGATTTTTAAAATATTGCTGTAACAGTGTTCTGGGACAAGTAAGAGGATGCATAGCCGACTTGATGTTAAAAAAAAAAAAAATTGCTATCTTATCATATATACATTTTCAAAACAAACAAAAAACTCCTTGTGATGTTCAAAATAATTCCAAAAACTTCAGTTCTAATCATAAAAGATACTCATAAATCACATGTGTGCTGCCACCATCCGAGCTGGTTTTGGTTTTTACCGCAGACACTGAATAAATTCTAATTTCTGTTAATGCTTATGCTATTCCTACTACTTATTCAGTTGTGAATGAATATATTACACTAAAGTACAAAAATATTTAATTCATATTAGTTGGCCAGATTTCATTTCTTTGATGGACTCTTCCACAACTCCCATCTACAGGCTACTCTTCTGGAGTAGCACTATGCTACATACATAATGATATGCAAAGTAGGTCAGGTTTCCAACTTGCAGCTACAGCCATACTTAACTTGACCCAAATGGATGCTGCTCACATGGTTAAAACTAAACATGCATAGAAATGTTTATAGAACTGGGGCTGAGTGTAGCACACAGTCCTCCTGATTTGGATGGATTTTTACCATAATACAAATTATTTACACAGAAACCTAACAGTAAGGCATAATTGAAAATATTTTGTATATACACCTTTCAAAGAACACCATGAGCAAAATACCTTCCCAGCAGCTGTTATCTGTAGAGCAGATAGGGACAAAAGAAGGAAACAACTCCCTCCATCTGTAATAGCCTGCACTGGTACTGCACTAACGCCAAGTACCAAACCAGCTAATACAGTGCAGCTCACAACTGCCTGTTTTTTCTAGTACCACGTTCCTCAGCCCAAAGACACAAAAGGTATCCTCCCTTTTCCCTTCCCTTCTTCCCACAAAAATTATATTCCTGGCTGGGCCCTTGAATGCTGGCCTGCCACAACCACAGAGGAGGGGACATAATTTACCTCTGTCTCAGTATTTTGCCGTTACTTTAATTTGATGGCATTTTAATAATATGGAATGGTTAGCTTCCTCAGACTGCCATCTGAAATGTCTGTGACTGAGGTCTCTGTTCTGTGGGGTTTTCTTCTTTTTATTTTTCTTCTTTTCTGTTTTGAACATGTCTTTCAATTAGTTTTCTAATTTATGCAGTAGAAAGGTATGCCCAAGCCGAACTTTACAGTTTTTTGTAAAAAACATTTAACTTAGGAAGTGTTTGCAGCGTTTAACAAAGGAGCCCATGCTTGTTGAAGTTGGAATTAGAAAGAAAAATAGGTTGAGCAAAAGGAGGGCACTTTAGAATCAATATGGTCACACACACCCCAAATCCCCAACTCTTACTATCAGCAAGTAATAATTCCTTTATTATGGTAATTTTCCACTTCAGCACTGACACCTAAAGCTAGATTGTAATGCAGTATTCAAGGGGTCACAGCTTCTGCCTTTGCTTTTCCTGCCCTTTCCAGAACTCAGACTTGCAAAGAAAATTTGCCATGTTATGGTTTTTACTGTACAAACCTGGGGAGAGTTGAGTGTGGAAATCACAATGTATTAGATTTGTATGTACACATCTATTGCAGCCACCCATGATGAGCCTTTCATAAAATACCCTCCGTAATCATTGTGTTCAGCACAGGTAGCCAATTCCTAAAAAACAACACAAAATACTCTGACATACTTTCCAAGGTTCTGAGTCAAAAGAGGTGAAACCAGTATTTGTTAAGGCTTGTTTAATGAGAGACTGAGACAGAAAAATACTAAAGTCTGTGCTTGAAATGTACTACACCATACCAAATCCTTTTTCAGTTCTAAAAAACCCAGCCCTCTCCTACGCAGTCTTGGGCCCACTAAGAGTGAGATTCAAACTTTTCAAAGTTCATGGGGAACTTGTTTCTTTTTGCTCAAAAAATTAATGAAAGAGATGAATCCTTTGATTTAGAGAGAAGCTTTATTTTATGGGGAATATTAAGGGATTTTACTGTTGATATTTTCACATTAATATACATTATTTATCTCCACAGGGTGGCGAAAAAGAGAAAATTGCAAAGACTTACTGGGTGGCAGGAAGTGGGATTCACTATAATCAACAGCAGCAGGGGACTCTTTGAGGTTGTGTTGCAAGATATATTCAAGATTTTAGCAGAAAGAAAATAATTGCATTTAATATTGTGCTGGTGGGAAATAACATATGTTCAATCTTTTCCAGCTTTTATACTGACATTCAGATATAGATTCTTGCCCTTTAGATGCAGAGATACTACTCCTTAAGAGCTGGATACATTTATTTTTTTTTTTAGTACACTTATGGCGAGGATGTCCTGTTATTAGCCAGCTAGAGCTTTATGCTACTTGCAAATTTTACTTCAAAAATTTACTAAAGTTACATAAATATACTCACTGGAGAAAATAAACAGCTGTATTTTCAATGAGGAAGCTATTACCAAAACACAATGAAGTTTCCAGCACTATTTTATTTTAGATTTTTTAATGAAACACTCCAAAATTATATGTTTTCTCAAATATTTCCTTAAAATTTCTTTCTGGGTCAAATCACTACACTACAGATTCTGAACTTCTTTAAAAAAGATGTAGTTCTGTCTGTGTAAAGAGTAACTGGTAAATTGATGAAATAATGGAAGTTTGTTAATACTAAAAAGCTGCCAGTCATATAACGGTTTTCCACACTTAAAGAGGATTAAAATTTGCGCACATGATATACTAAAGTGGAGGCTCAATTATTTCTCATGTAAGTTCAGGAAATTAAAAGTAGCTGTCTAATCTAAGCTAATTGTGTAGAATTCCTTTATAATCAAATACATACATACAGAGAGGTATCTCCATTGCATGTTTCAATAGTGCTCTGTTGTGCCATGAATAACTGAAGTAGAAGAGTCAAACTGGCCACTGGAGAGGCATATCAAATTATTTTTCAATGAAAACCTGTTAAAGCCCTCTTTTTCATAACCCTGTTGTTTTCTTAATTTTCTGTGTAAGTACAAATGGAAGTACATGAGTGTATGTATGTATAAAAACACATCCTAAACTTCTGGAATATGAAAGGTGCCAGATCTGGGCTTTACATTGACACAGACTTACACGTATCTGCAAAAAGACTTAAACTGGGAGTTGTGTATTGGAGGAAGAGGTGGGGCCAAAGGAATTTTCCATTCCAGAACAGCCTTCCTAAAGGCTGAACAGATTCGTTTAATTTGCAAAATATAATATATATATTTCACAAGCTGCAGTTCCACGGTCACTTTAGATGGCTTAATGGCTGGCATCACAGAATTTACCTTTCTTGCTCCATCCTCACTGCCAGCAGTAACACTAAGTGACTATGTACTCAGTCAGTTGAAGAAATTGCTCTGGGTTTGAGGGGGGACAGAGAGAGGGGATCCATTGTGATTTGGAACAGCGCAGCTACACAAAAACTAATGCTGGCACAAGAGGGGTCAGCGGTGAGGGAATGGGTGCTGGTATGGAGACCATACCAGCTTAAAGAAAGAGTGGAATGGCAGCCTGCAGGTGGGGTCCCATCATGGTTTAGGCCCAGCTGGCAATAAGCCCCCCACAGCCACTCACTCACACCTTAGGGGACAGGACTCCTGGCACTCTGTCCCTGCTCCAGCGTGGCGTCCCTCCTCACAGTCCTCCACCAAATGTGTGAGTCCATCCCAAGGGCTACAGTTCTTCATGAACTGCTTCACGGTGGGTCCCATCCACAGGATGCAGTCCTTCAGGAGCAGCCTGCTCCAGCCTGGGCTTCCCACAGTCACAGCTTTGGTCAGGAACAGCCGTCTGCTCTGGTGTGGGCCTCTCCTTGGGCTGCAAGGGGGTCTCTGCTCCTCATGATCCTCCATGGCTGCAGGGGCACAACCTGCCCTCTCACCACAGGCTGCAGGGGAACCTCTGCTCCGGGCACCTCTTCCCTCCTTTCCGTACTGACCTTTGTGTCTGCCCTGTTGTCTCTCACACCCCACTACTCTCTCCACTACCAGTTTACTTGGTTTTCCCCTCTTAAATATATTAATCACCAAGGCTCTAATTGGCTCAGCCTTGGCTGGAGGTGGGTCTGACATGGAGCTGGGGAAGCTTCTATCAGCTTCTCACAGGGGCCATCTCTGTAGTCCCTCCCCTCCCCCCTCCCACCACACAAACCCAATACAGATCCTATGGCACATTTAACCATCAAACATTCAGGTTGACAGTGCGTTGCCTCCCATCCTTTCTCTACCAACTAAGCACTTCTATTCTTTCCCTTGCATCAGCACTAACACCCACAGAAGTGTGCGGGAGCCAGCTCGAGGAGGTGACTTGTCTGGAAGCTAACCCAACAAAAGTGAAAAAAAAAAAAAGAACAACCAAACAAAAAAACTTTTCAGCCAGATCTGCTCCAAGGAGCAATTCACAGAATGATCAGACAAGAGCTAGTGCCAGCACGGCACAGAAGGTGGAAACACAGAGCCAGAGGCAATAGAGGAGAGGACAAGGCAGCCCAAACTTAGATCAACTCCAGCTGTGATGGACCCAGCGTTGGAGCCAGCCTGACTGCTTACAAGCTTCCTCTAAAACCTCTGTGCTTTCTTTGAAAACTCTGTGATAGAATGAGTAAGTATACAGAGTTGAAATTACCAAGATGCCAATGAAATAAAATCAGGACGCTTACTTATACACTGAACGAGACAAGAAGCAAGAAAAAGCCCGTGGTCTTAAAGCTATCTACCAGAGTTTCTGTAGAATGTAGCAGGCAAGGACAAGTCGTTCCCGACTGCAGTGCTGGAGCTATACAGACCACACTTCTCAGTAAACTTCTACTTTCTAAGCCTTCATTGTGTAGTTTTGGGCTGACAGGAAGACATTAGCAGTGGCCTCAGAAAGCATTACTCATTGTTTACAGGACTCCATATCATCATAATTTTTCTACGACACATTGTTCTGCATATCATTTTTTGCAATACAGTCATCCTGGAGATGAGAAGATAAGGTACAGACAGTTTGAGAAAGACTGGAAAAGACTGAAACTGAGAAAACTAGGAGCTAGCATTTGGAAAATGGATAGTGCAGAAGACTGGATTCCTTTCTCTATGCAAGTATTTAAATGCTGCCATCCCACATCCACAAAAATATGAATCTTTTGTTACTTGAGGATATATACGTTTTTAGACAGACAGATTTACCTTAGCTTAAGTCTGTAAAGGCAACTATGTAGACATGAAGAGGTGTTAGAAAACTGAATTTAAAAGGGGAAAAATCTTTATTCAAGGAAATAAAAACAACAGAAAGATTTCTAATGTTAGTCACACTGTAAATAAAAGAAAAAGAGTTTAATATGCTGACTACAGTAACAATATTAAGAAAAGAAGAAAAACCTTCTGTAAAAGATAGATTTTCTTAAAGCTTTGGAAATTGCAGACCAAAGCTGAAGCTAAGCCATAAAGAATTGGCATGTTAATTCCTGAGAAAAGGTTCTTTGCAAGTAATTTTGATTAGCTCAGTAAGCCAGCTACATGGAGATGGACTCACACCGCTGAGATAGTTGATTCGTTTATGTATGCAAAGTACACAAATAAACAGATAGATATTAACAGGCTTGGATTTCCCATCCACAGCCTGCATTAGTTGGAAGGAAAATAAAAACTCACTGATTTAGGGAAAAACATGTGAGAAAAGATCAGAAAGTTTGATGTTGACCACCTGACTTGCCAAGAAGGCCCAAAATGAAGGACTCTAACAGACCACAAAGTGACATATGGACTGTGAAACCTCAGTTCCCACAAATATACATTGACTAGCAGACAGGTCTTTGAATGAGACTAGGATAAACCAGTATTTACAGATATATTTGTGCACCCACTGTTGTAGTATCTTTCTTTACTGAATTATAAATATTCTAGGGTCCCCTGCTGATAACTTAGGAAATCAGTATAAATTTATATAAAGATATAAAAAGATTTCCAAAAGTTAAGTAGAATGGTCAAGGTATGTTAAACACAAACATTTGAACATATGGTGGGATAGCAGTGGAGAGCAGCAAG
>NW_010274091.1:11936-30773 GCF_000690775.1 Eurypyga helias
ATGCCTTAAGGGGAAAAATGCTAGAAAACAGCTGTCAAAGGAATTCAAAGAAGAGAAACTGACCAGAAATAATTCACATGCAATCAATCTGTTTTCAGATTTGGAGAATTATTGGATGACAGTTTTATAGAAATAACAGTTCCTCAGAAATATTACGTTTCATGTGTGACTGTCCCCTGACCCTACATAGAGATATTGAGGAAAGGGGAGGTGAGGAATTAGATTTCTGAAGCTTTGACTACTGGCCTGCCCTGGCTGAGTTAATGCAAGGATGTATATGGATTTGTTGTTGTTGTTGTTGTTGTTAGCATCATTGCTATTGCATACTTTCTGTCTTCTTTGGCAAGCAGAAAGCATCCTGCAAAGGGAGAGATATATGGCAAGAGGAAGAAT
This sequence comes from Eurypyga helias, assembly GCF_000690775.1. Taxonomy (NCBI): domain Eukaryota; kingdom Metazoa; phylum Chordata; class Aves; order Eurypygiformes; family Eurypygidae; genus Eurypyga; species Eurypyga helias. The sequence goes on from NW_010274091.1 coordinate 12,330, forward strand.
AGGATGGCATCTCTGAGGCTGGGAAAAGGAAACATGGGCTTTGATGATATAACTGTAAAAACACATCTAAATCCCATGTCCTTCTGGTCTGATGTTGTTTATACAGATTTGGTGGCAGTCCTCAAAACTGAGCACTCATTAGTCAAGCAGATCAAGTCAGTTGAACTCAAACTGCCTGTAGGACCACAGCTCAAGGGTTCAACCACACTCAGTGGCTAGGCTTAATTAGATTCAAAATCTGAACATTTTTCGTTACAAAATTTGTCACAGAGACAAAAGCCCCAATGACCTCCCCTCCCAAAATAGCAAAAAACCCCACACCAAAACCCAAGCACAGTTTCATCTTAACAGCGGAAAGATAGTAAAACATATGAATAAGAATACAAGGACCCCAGAATGCCTTTCCTACCTACAACATATTAACCTAGAAACTGCAACTTTTGTCTAAGCCAGTCATCACAGAGCAGAGTGCCCAGATTTTAAATGATAGGCTTTTTAATCAGCATGTGTTGGTATACAACTGTGTACGTTTGAGTGAAGCCTGGAACTGCTGTCTTCAGAGCAAATGATTCCAGCAATGTTTTCCAATTACCCCGGACTGTGTACCACAGGATGGTTCAATCCAGCTTCCTCTCAGTCCTACAATCACAAGAAGTTACGATATCCATACAGAAAACATTACAATAATGCAATAATGAAGTAACCACCCTAATCTTCTAGATCACATATAGTATTCCAAAACAATAACACATTTCTTACCTAAAATTTAAAAGATTGCTACTCGTGGGGAGAGATCACTGGTCTCCTTTTGTAACGAGTTCATGATATCAAATGTCCTCTTTATTGGATGTTGGTCACTGGGGGAATTCATGGGCAATCTTTTAAAATCTGTTGGGTTGTCACTCACCTCCTGTAATACCCTAAGAAATACACCATTTCCTGATTAGATGTTTTGGTACCAAAAAAGGCAATTAATTAAAAAATCACAGTGAATTTAAGGTTTGCAAATACGTATCAGCACAGCAAGAATAAATTGCTTTATAAAAAACTGTAAAGTAAGTAATCCACATGCCAGGACACTGAAACTGAGGTTGTGGTTTTGGTTGTGTGTTTTGTGGGGTTTTGGTTTTTTTTTTTTTAACAGATTGATGTTCAACTCACTCAAAATCTTAGCCCTCCTGTGGAAAGGCATATAAAAGGTTAAATCCCTAGACAACAAAGAGAAACCCAAACAAATTCCTCCATCCTAAATTGTTGCCAGGATTACAAATCAACTAATTACAATTCAAGAATATGAACTAGGTTGCTTATAGGCAGTGTGTGAACTTGAAACTGTTCTACACTGAAGGCTCATTCTTCATGCATGCTGTCCTGCACTAGGCATAAATATCCTTTCCTGCACAACTATGAAAAGTACTCTCAAGTATAAGTATACTCTGCACGTTTCTCAGGAATTGTAAGTTTGAACATTCAAGGCTGGGAATTCTTAATTAAATGACACATAATTACAGACTGTCTTTTGGTGTCTTACGATTTTAAAGTAATTTTAAAAATACAGTAGTTGCCTATTTACATGTTGAAAAGTTGTACGTTAAAATGGAAACAGTTATGGTTCCAATCTGCTACTCACAACATACAAAAATAACAGATATACGTAATTCCAGTAGTCACTGTACTTTATTATATTAGCCTGTACCAAGAAAAACATTTGCAAGTAATTTTTCTGACCATAAGTTTATGAACTAAAGCTGGAAAGGTGGTCTATAAATCAAGTAAACAATTTCACTATCGATGGTTCTCTCCCTTGCTTCCAAGTATCTATTGCACACAGCAACTTCATTATTTGCCTTTCACATTGCAGCTTAATTTTATTTCAGTGTATTATCACACACTTCCAAGTCGGGAATCATTAGCCTTAAATTTAGAATTTCTTACCTTTTTCACTAGCAAAAAATATAAAGTACCTAAAAGTAATTGTTCTTCTAATAATATTGTGAATATTCGTTTAATTGAAAACAAAATGAAATTAGTTATATTGCTACTGAAGAACAACAAAGTAAAGCAAGTTATAAACAACAAAACCACCATGAAAATAAAATAATAGCCTTTGCCTGTGTGTTAATTAAATTACATATCTAAAAGATTGTTCTTTCTGTTCAATTCCTCGACAGTTCAACATTGAGAATCCATTTTTATGGCCCCACTGTAATAAATTCAGTCATTTTTAGCTGGGTTAGAAAATGACCAAAGACTAGAAACTCCAACCCACAACTGCATCCCATTCTACCAGGCACTCTTGTGTAGTCAGATGATACACAGTAAAAGGCAGATTCTGTCCTGAATGATCTCAAGTTTATCAGAGAAGAGAAACAGTGTGAGGAAAGAATGTAACACCTGAATAAAAGCATGGAATGTGGGGCGAAGGGAAAGGAAGCAAACGGCTCATGGTCACAGAGGAAGACCATGGCAGACCCACACTCATTACCTGCTAGTGAGCTGCTAACTCAGACTTTTCTTAGGAAAATGCACAGTCCTGAGTTTTACTATAGATATTTTTTGAAGAAAAACCTTTGCTCTGCAGATTTCCAATATTACAAACTAAACATCTTCCTTCTATCTGAATAACAGATATATCTTTTTGTTTAAGTGTCTTAAGATTTATAATCTCAAAAATAATACCTGCACAAGTAAAACCAATCCACAGCATTCTAGCACTTAGAGTAAAATTAGTGTTTCTTATAGAAAGAGCTGAAGGGGCCAGCATGGGAAAAAAAAAGGGGGCAGCATGGGCTCTTTATGGCCTTTGACACACCTCTTCCTTGTCAGACTGTGCAATGCTCTCTTTCATCTGCTATTTCTCTAACCCTAATCCTTGCCTCTGTGACAGAAGCTACTAGTTTTGTGACAGTCAAAGCAAAAACCAATCAGTAGTACAGATGTATCCTCAGAGGTCAAAACACCCATGAAAAATAAGGAAATCAAAGCCCACTCTACAATCCAGCACTGTGCTTTAACACGACTTCAGGCAAAGCTTCCCTTCCCTCCTCTGTGTTGCCTTGACCAACATCTTCGTTCTGCTTCAAATGTGCACAGGTATCGCCATTACAGTCATCAAACTGCTGCTGAGGCCATGTATTCACAAACGGGTAGTTTAAAATAATGGCAATTCTGTTTAGCAGACATGCTAAGCGAGATAAACTACTTATTCCATTGAGCTCCTTACAGTACTAGGGCTACCGAAGCCCTGGCAGGACTCTGCAGTGCTGTACCTACTTTCCCTGACAGGTAAATTCAGAACAAGCTTTCAACCAAAGGTAGCAGTTTATTCTTGATATAATCTACCTCTACGCTGCTGCTGTATTTCTACAGGCATTTTTGCCTTCATTTTTCCAGCAGAGATGTTATTGTTGCCTAAGAGCAACAATAAACAGTTCCAAATAAGTTCCTCTTACAAAGCCTTGGACATGCTAAGGGTTTACCTGCTAAAGCCTGATCACAAGCAAAATGTGTTTGAACTATGTCAGGCCTTAAAACAGAAAGTTTTTCTTTATCCTGACATAAACATGATTAAACCTTTCTTAAAAAAAAAAAAAAAAAAAAACCCAAGTTATAAATCTGAAGTCCCACCACTGTAAAACAGAACTCAGTGGTACTCAAGGAGAACACTCTGCATGTTCATTTAAAAACAGAAAGTACATATCTGAAATAAAATGCATAGACTTGTCATCAGAAAGGATATTATAGCAGCAGATCCAGTGCTGTTCCTTTTTACCTTCACCCATCCTGATTCATACGAACTAGATGGCTGCCACCAATAAGTTTCTTTGCTATTGCATTTGACATGAAAATTAACAGAAGACTGATTTTAGGAATATTATAAGCATCCTTCTAAACTTATATCGCACAGGTGGGTTGTTTTTTTTTTCTCAATATGCAAAGCATTTTCCTCCTGACTATCAAGGAGATAACAGACATTCGTTAGCTAAATTCCTTTTTAAAAGCCCAGGTCACATTTCTCCATTTTTAAGGTCAGCTGGCCATCAGTAGTGAACAGAGGGTTGAAACTCTTAAAATAATTGACAGGACACTGTACCGACTCCAAAAACCTTCCCTGAATGGGTGTCTCCTATATCAAATATCATAGCTTTTCCTTGAGTTTATACCATGTGAGATATAGTTGAATGACTTGTTAATTACAGTAGTTTTCCTTCCATTGTGTTTCCATGTTCTTTTTGTGTGTGCGTCTTTATACACAGGTTTGGATCTATTCTCTTTCTTAAATCTCATAATATATGGTATTAGCCAATACACACTTTCCCAAATATCCTAAAATATGCTACATAGCTCACAAAACACCCCAAAAAATGGCTATAGTACTGAAGTGTTCAACATCTTTAACACTCTTCACAGCAAAACATATTTGTTTAAACAGGTTATAATGCAGAGATCAAGCTATATTTGTACATCTAAAATACAACTACTTAAGCAGCATGGCATCAGTGTGGTTTTCAGGCCCACATAGATTACTGAAAGATGCTGCCTTTTTGGAGGAGCGGCATTGCCCACTATGAAATATTTTTCAAATCCCACCACCTAAAGCAGCCATATTGTATCTTTAAAAGTAATTGCATGCACCTTTCAAAAATAATAAAACAAATCTTGTTATATCCCACCGAGTGCTGCCTGTGTACCATCTCCGCTGTACCTACAGAGAAACAGAGAGAGAACGAGGGCTTGATTTACCCTATTCAGAAAGAATGTCCGTAGCATAGGAAACTACAAGGAAAACTGACCTCTTGAGTCCTCATGCATTAACCACTCATCCAACATAAACACCCCCCTGCTCCTTAATAATTATTTCCTAAGAAATAAACATAGCATACTGCAAAACTTAGTATAGATAGACTGAAACAACACTTCAGCTGCTTATACTTACAGATATAAACAGTACACTGCTCATAATCCACCTGGAGTTCTCAGGAGGTTTTGATGTCAATGCTGTTCAAACACATCCTCTAAAATGTTGAGTCTATAATCCCTCCATGTGTGTCAGATAAAGGACTTCTTATTGATTTGAGGTCAGGATTTCAGCATAGTATAACTCATGCAAATTTAAGGCTTTTTATGTTGTTTTTTTCCTTTGTCTGGCTACTCCCTTTTCATTTTTAAAAATGCAATCTGTGATCCACGAGACTTAAGAAAAAATCCAGAATTGTTTTCCTTGTAATTCAGTATATCCAGATAAAACCATGCTAGAAGGTTATTATTGATGCCTTGTTTGTCCATGCTATACGCACAATCTATTATACGTAATCACTGGATATTCTGAAGAATCACTGCTAAAATTAAAGAACCTTTGTTTGAACTTAAAGTTTCAGTGAGTGAAAGGCATCTGCTAATAGAAGAAGAGCTTAGAAAAAAAGTTCAGAAAACTGTGCTTCCTTACTATTACTACTTTTGCAAACTAGCCACCAAAAAATCATGCCAGGTAGGTGACCTCAACAAATTGGTTCAGGTGCCTATGATTAACATTCACAGAGCTTCCCTGGGACATATCTTGCCCTCCTTAACACATATAGAGTTGCATCATTAACTCATTAAGTTTATTTAAAAACTGTTCTTCCTATTTGCGTGAAATGCTGCAGCTAACAGTCTGTTTTGTAAACTAAGCAAGTTTATTGTTGGTCTGTGTTCATGCACTGCTTAAGTTTTGTATACATACAAAAGTTACGCTTAATTACACTGATTTGATTTAATCAGCTCAAGCCCTGTACTGTGATGAGTTCATAAAGTTGCTTTCTCTGAGTGAAGTTCCTCTTGGTAGGGAAGACAGACAAGGCCCTTTTATGCTATTGCAGTTTCACCCTCATCCAGGTTACACCTGCACAATTATTTCAATAAAACACAGTGCATAGCCAAAGTACTACACTGCTCTAGAACCCAGGTTTAGAACTGGACATGTGTCTGAAAGAGTAGATGGTCCTTAGAAATTTTGGTAAGAGATTTCATCAGGAATTAAAATACTTTCATTTGTCATGTGTACTGTTTTAGAGCTGATGTAAGTTTCAGATACAGTAGTCAGTCTCCACTAGAAAAGAAAATGGCATGAGTACTGGCAGAACCAGCTTCCTGAGTTTCTGTGACATCCCAAGTGGTAAGAAGGTGTTCCAATTTTCGTGGCAAACAAGTCCTAACTTTGGATGCCTTTAAATAGCATTCAGGATGTATTTATATTTGTTACTTAGAAATGTGGGAGACTGAAGATGCAAGGTCACGTGAGCCATCAAATCCTACTGAATATTTGAAATTTCAGGAAGTGTTGAAAATGTTCCAGAATTTCTTTTAACTTAGGATGAGATTTTTTAGTCTTTTGCAGAATATAATGGTTCTTTTCTTCATGGTAGCAGTGAAGTATAAAAACAATGTGAAATGTTAACAATTCAAAATTTTCTTAATGGAAATATCTAATAGGAAACTTTAGTCATTGATGACATTGCTGTTTTTATAACTGAGCAGGGATTTCCACTCTGGGGCACTAAGAACAGAGGAAAAATAAAATTTAGGTATTACAAAACCTTAGCACATGTACTTTCATTAATGGACTTTCAACAGATATAAATGGTTTTAATGAACAAATTGCTGTGCAAGAAATGGTGCTCACCGTGTGGCTACCAGTTGCTTTGTAGTGTATCACACTCACGTGGGTCTAACAACAATAATTTCCATTTGCTTCATATATGTCCTGTGGCCTCTCTCTCCACTTTCCCCTGACCACAGGTAACACCACAAGCTCTGGTTCCCTTTAGTGCATCACCAGGGAACACAGCTGCGTACCCAGCTAGGAGCTGGGCAAGCTGCAACACATCATTCATACAGAAATGACAACGAGGTGCTGGGTGGCTACAGGTACCGCTGCATTCACTCTGCAGTCCCAGCTGCACAGAGGAACACCTTGGGTCACCCTCTTTCCTTCTCTAGTCACAGGCTTTTCCGAAGCTCGTCAGAACTTGAAACTTTTCAAACACTGTCCCACTGTCAAATTCTATTGAAATTGGCCAGTATTTTCTGAGATACAGACTGGCACAGACACTGCAGATGTGTTTCTGATAGAAACAAGATTGAACGAAACACCTGATAATGAACATAAATATACTTTTTTTTTTTTTTTCTGGAGATAAATAGTTGTCCTGCTTTTCTGCTCCCAGATTCCTAAACCTTGTCCCTTTATGTCTGAATAATAGGTGTCACACTGCACAGTCACAATAGCTGATAGTTGAACACTACTTCCACAGATTTATTACATTCCACCATCATCAATATTCCTAAGCAATCCTCTACTTCAATAGCACAAAACTATGATCAACTACAGGGATATAAGGACAGAAACATTTGCAGTACTATCAAACTGTAAAAGCAGTATGTTATGAACTCCTGGAATTCTAGGCAACAGGTTACGGAATATCCTGAGTTTTCAATTTTGGATAAATAACATTGCATATGGAAATTTTTAGGTATAACATTATTTCCTCACAGAATGCCTGTAGATTCAGAGGGGCAAAACCACACCAAAGTGTAGGAGTTAGGTATAAGGCACATATGCAAATGACAGAGTGCATGCAAAAGATTGTGTGCTGTTACTTGTGTATTATATACAGAGCATATATGCGTATTCATGTATGAATTGAATAACTTACGAAATTCAGTGTAAGAGAATGAAAATACAGATAGATTTACAGATGAGCATTTAGGTTTCTCACTGTAATTTCTGTTATCCACTGTAAGGCAAAAATAGTCTGAAATGGCCCCACCTGCCTTCAACAGATACATCTTTTTAACTAGATGTATGGATGTTACACATGGGCTAAAAACTTTCATGTTATAAATCACTTCAGAAATAACGTTGGAGCTGTAACTCCCTCTCAACAGTGCAGACAAGTGCTACTCTAATCCAAACCACTGGGGTTAGGCAGGTTGCACAATACACCCTCACTCAGAGCTGTTTAGATCCACCTAAGCATCAGCACTGAAAGTTATTAGGAAGGCATAAAGCATTTGGATCTGCAGTATATTTACTATTGTTCATATTTAAAATCTTCTTTTAAATATTTCATAACTTTCTGAAGTTTCATTAAGGAACATTCATTGGTTATTAAGTCACTCCCCACCCTGCTCTACCCGACAACACTGTGTGCTCTTACAGGCTTGGGTGGCCTAACGGAGTCCATGGCTGCTCTCAGACTTCACTTGCTAGATCTATTTGCCTTGCTTCTACCATTTCATATGGAATTATGTGTCGGTTTCAGTGCCATTCCTTCCTCGGAACCAGCACTTTCATTTTATTTCATTTTTATCTTTGAGATTAATTTTGCCCCTTCAAGGGGTAAAGAAATTCAGGAACTGACTCCAAATGTAACTTCATATGGCTTCCCTCTCTTTATGATAACCACCCTCTAGGCTGGCAGGCACATTTTGAAAAGCACAATGATAGATTTCTTTGTAGAGTGGTGTCTCTTCAGATCCCACAAATAAGCACCAAAAAAAATCTTAACTAATATGGAATTTCAGCTTAGATGGCCACAAATTAACCAGAGAAGGGTGTATGTTAGTTTAAACAAATTACTCACATTTTCCATTTTTGGTCTATGGCATAAGAAATTAGAGAGTTAATTTTAAATGCAAAACTTTGTACAGCGTGCAAATCATGTCTGTATGTCAAAGTAAAATAACAAACCTAATGAGGAATGTTAAAAAAGCAAGACCCATTAGTTTAAAGATACATGGAAGCAGCCAAAGATGACAAACATGCATAAAATTCAAAACATGGTGGAAAAGGGAACAGGCACTGAACCACATAAATCAGTGTTTTGAATTCTATTTCTCTGTGGGTATAATTGTACCTTAGTTTCTTATAATGATTTATTGAGGTAAATAGTCTGTATGGTTTAACAGCTACAGCTTCAAAGTGTCAGGCACAGACTCTCCTTTATTCATGAGGCAGCTGAGTATTGGGATGTGAATTAGCTTCTGTATTCTGGGACTTGGCAAAGTTTGTTTTTAAGGTCCTTATAAAGGATTCATGTTGATGCAGCTATTCAAATGTGAAAAACACTGTGCTGTAATGGATTAAATAGAAAAGCTTTACAGTAATTCTGGAGGCAAAAACTAAAAACACTGAAATAAACCATTCAGAGTTACCTTCAGCAATAAGAAAGGAATGCCCCAGAGTTAATTTTAATACATTCTATCATTTTGGGGAACACAGAAAAACCCTAATTTCTTCATGAAGTACAAAAGTGTGATGGGATTCCAGAATTTACTTCTAAGTTAAATTAAAATACAGTATGAAAAAGTAATGGTAGAAGTTTAAACTGTGATATCCACATTTGGGGTTGATTGCCAAACCACACGTTCTATTGCTCTCCGACCAGGATAAACCAACCATTAACTAATCAAAAGAATCATCATCCATGAAAGCTAGGATGGCATTTTAACAGTTCTTAATCTATTAATAAGAAAGAATAATTTGCAAAATATATTCCCTCTTCTGTTTATATTCACAGGGCCATTCTTAGCAAAAATTATATGTAGGCTCCCATGGTGTAAAAACCCTATGAAAGCCATGAAAATTCACTGAGCTTCCTTACGTCCTGTGCCAAGATATTCAGCAAATAAACACGTGTGCCGAAGATACAGAAGCTCTGCATGTACCGGTATTTCAACATTCCTGGAGAGAAATGTGACCCCTTGATGCATACACTGGTTTCCTGGCATGCTTGCATTCCTCCCCATCTGTCAGAGTGGCATTCTGCCTTCTCACAAGGTGGGATGCCAGTTTTGGAGCACAGGTGCCAAACAAATATAGGTTCAGACTAATACTCTGCAAAATGTGGCAAATGACATTTCACCTGCAAGAAGATCGTCCTACCTCTGACCCGTGCCAAATTAGGATTGCATGCTTCATTAGCAAAGGGGGTCATCAGCTGAAAATCATAGGCAGCACCAGAAATGCTGCGTTTCTGTACATCTCCTAGATGGGAGTGTTCAGCACTGAGGTTTAATTTACAATACACCAAATTTTCCTAACATCGTAGACATACAGCCCTTTTGAGAAAGCTGCAACAGACCACGGACAGAGATAAGTTGAATTCATCCTCCCATTTCTGACAAATTCCAAGATTCTTAAAAAGGGCAATTGAATTAACAGTTGGGGGAAAGCATAAGAAAAGATTTGTGTTACCTCTACGTGGGTTTGCTTCCAACACAAAGAAAACTACCTTTATTATGGCTGTCAAAAACCCCAAACTAAAACCAGTTGTTATCAACCACCAAATTGCTCATATAATTCTAAAATTCTTAAATTATAATATTTTGGTTTAAAAATTGACATAAGGTATAAAAATTTAACTTTAGCTTGAGAATTTATGTACACGTGAAAGCACACTAGTTGTGAACAACCATTATACTAAAACTATTCAACATACAATGACAACATTGGGTAATATTAAATGGTGTTTCAATATCCTCAGAATAAAGTATATTGTGAATTCTTTCATTTAATGAAGATATTCTGCACTAAATTAAGCTAACAAGAAAAGTTACATATTTAGTTGATCCATAAACAGAATAACCACAAAGTAGTGTTGGTTTTGCTTCCAAATTAGCATAGCCTACTCTAATTATAAATGTACAAAACAAAAATGAAACATGTCTAGTCTAAAAAACTCATCTTTCAGGAAACAATTCACTGTCCCTTCTTTTGTAATTTAGCATGACTTATGTAATTTATTTGCCCCAGGATGCACCTGATATATCATCAGCTTCAGCTGATTTTGTTAAACTGACTATCCCAAAATGAGAGTCATATTATGCATAATTCTGCATTATTTAGGCTATTCAGAAGGCATGCCACTGCCATTCCCAAAGGACAAACTCAAAGCTATTAATTCTTACTAGCACAAAATTATAACTCACTACATTGAATCCTGTAATTATAATTCAATACATTAAGATGCAGTCCTGCATCTGAGATGGAGTAACCCCATGCAGCAGTACAGGCTGGAGGCCAACTGGCTGGGAAGCCTATTTGCAAGAAAAAAACTGGAGGTCCCTGTGGACAACAAGCTGATCAGGAGCCAGCAGTGTGTCCTGGCAGCAAAGGCGGCCAACAGCATCCTGGGCTGTTTTAACAGGAGCACTGCCGGCAGATTGAGGGACCTGATAATTTCCCTCTTTCTGGCACTTGTGAGACCGCATCAGGAGCAATGTCTGCAGCTCTGGTCTTCCCAGCACAAGACAGATATTGAAACAGCAGAGCAAGTCCAGCAGAGACACCAAGGCAACAAGGAAGCTGCAGCAGGATACACGACAAGCTGAGAGAGCTGGATTTGTACAGCCTGGGGAACATCAGGTAAAGGTGAGAGCTTATTGCTGCCTGCAACTGCCTAATGGGAGGCTGTAGGGAAGACGGAACAAGGCTCCCCACAGTGGTGCGCCGTCTTGACAAGAGGCAATGGACACAAACTGAAATGTGGGACATTCCAATTCAATATAAAGAAAAAAAATATGCCTTGAGGGTGGTCAAACATGGGGCCAGGTTGCCAAGAAACACTGTGGCATCACCATCCTTGGAGATATTCCAACTTGACTGGAGATGGCCCTGTGCAACCTGCTCTAATTGGACCTGCCTCGAGCAGGAGGTAGGACCAGATGACCCCTTGGCGGTCCTTTCCAATCTGCAGAATTCTCTGTTCCCGTGAGGAACATGATATGGTTTTGTACGATACACATCCCCGTTTTAACACGGCCACATAGATTTACAAGCACCGCACTCTAGGTGCTCACTAAACTATTTAGGGACAGTGTACAGCCTTACATTTGCTTTTTTCAGCTCTTCATTCAAAAAAAGGCTTCAGTCTCTTGTACAGAACTTACTTCTCATAAATTAACAGCATTATATGTGGCATTTATACTAAGCCTTCCCACTTCAGACCCCAAATGCTTTAGAAATAATGCATTACTTAGAAAAAAGCACCTGTTATGCCCCCAGAAAAGACAAGGGAGGTGGCATAAAGACAGTAGAACAGCCCATATTTCTTACTGGCACACTGTGTCTGGATGTCACAACCACTGTCGTAATGTAAAGGACACTGTCCTGCCTCTAGACCAGATATCACAATTCCATGATGGTCTCAGACCTATCATAAATATCACAGTATTAAGAGGACGTGATCTTTCATGCCTAAGTTAATTTATTTTAAATGTATTATTTCAGACTATTAAAATATCCCGATGCTTGGGCTACAAAGTTTTATGCTCGGGAGTCAAAATGTACACAATTTGCTGCAGTACTGCACCTGCAACTTCACGTCATTTACTATAGAAGAATGAATACCGAAATGGAAATGTCAAATTCAGTATTGGCAGAGTGCACAGTAGATCCTTGGCAAAGTTGCCAGATAGTTTATAGTTTATTAGTACAGTGTATAGCTTGCAAAGATCACTACATTAATTTTAAAGACCTGGTGTAAGAAATAAGATGTTGGTGTTAACAGGTAAAAGAGGGTAATGAAATTCCCTTTTATTTTTGTGCTTATTGCAGTCACTCAAAGGCAATAGGCTGTGACTGATACTCAATAATCCATGACCCCACTACATGAACAGACCAAATACGTATTTCTATGTCCTTTTGTACAGTAAAGATCTTAGAGTCGCTGAAATAAGCAAAAATCAGCATTGCCAAGCAACATGCTGCCTACGTTTTAAGTAACACAAGTCACCAGAACACACACAAATTGGCTACAATGGACGTGATTCATCTTCCTATAGGCTCCTGGAAATAAGAGGGGCAATGAATGATCACATATTTGGATCATATACTGTCAGGACACAAATTAGTGAAAATACTTTTGTAGGAGGAAAAGCCTCTGATCAGTGGCAGCCGGCAGTGTTGTGATATAGCTCTATCATGGAGATGCAGCTATTGTCAGAAGAGAAAAATCTTCAGCAGTCTTCAAAGTTTATTTGGCCATTGGGTGCAAATGAAAAGTCTATGTGCTCCACAGACAATGAAAGTTAAGCAGAAGCATTTCTTTTCAAAAAGGACTCTGACTTATGAGTTATGCAAATATACCGGAGTTTTAACATGCCTATTTTGTTCATACCTTTAAAATCTTTCTCAAAGCATTTTGGATCAAATGAAAACCAGCAGTATAAAGATACCTGGTGTTATTTCCTATTCCTTTCCACTGACCACTTCCACAAATGTTACTGAAGTCCCTAGGGAGGAGCAACTACTACTAGGGTTAGGAAGGAGAACACACACAGCCACTGTTTTTCCCATACCAGTTACATTTCCTTTCAATTTCTCTTTGCCTATACAGTAAAAGATTCAAAGCTGTTAGGAGCAGGAATAATTATAGGAAGAGACAAATTCTGTATACAGACAACAACTGACTTCAGACTTTGGCTTTCACAGCACCACCTGACTCAAAAACCGACAACGTTAATTTTGTTCAACCTTTTTCAGCAGAGGGTTAGTCACTAAAATATGATAAGGAATTGGTTTGTCCACACCGTTTCCAAATTACCCAATAACTTAAATTCCCTAAGAGAAACAGCTGGAAATGTTAGATTACCTTTTCCTTAAAGTATTTTGTTTCACTACGGATGGATGAAACAGACAATACACCAAAGGAAGGAAGTACTGAGTTTTCACTCTAAACAAACACAATTTATTTTTATAATACTGAAGATTTCGACTCATCATTCAGACTTGCAGTAGAATAATTGAATTTGGCAGCTACTTTCTGTGAAATGCCTTTATTGGTGCTTTTATGTGTCAGCAAGCACAAAAGGAAAAGGAGGAAAAGAAGTGAGATATATAAAGCTTTATTTTCATTGCAATAAAAATGACTTTTATGCAGGTACAATATTCTAGCACTGTACCATGTACAGTGGTAAATGAAGAGGCCTAGTCAGTCTAATATGATGTAAAATCTCAGAGGAAGCAAAGTGCTGTGTTTCCTTATTTTGATGTGCCTTGTTCACATCAACTCCAAGTTAAGGGACATATGGTTGGCCTTGGCTGGCTACGCTGATATAAAAACTACCTGGGTCCTGTCTCCACTAGGACTTTACCTAGAGAAAGGTGTTCTAACATATCTTTTATGATGTTTAAAATATGGGGTTTTTTAAAAACCTTTGTAGTGAGGACAAAGCCTAATACATGCGACAGCACTGGAAGCCTGCACAGTGCTAGGTTCAAGGACACCATTTCTCCATTCTTTGTGTTCCTCATTCGTTAAACTGGGGAAACAATTCTTTTTTCTGTGGTATTGAATAATGGCCTGTTCTGCTGGCCCAGAAATAAAAGTAAGTGAAGATACTCTTTGTATTGATGTGCTGCCTGTCTTGTTTACAGTAGAAACTATTTTGTTTTTAGAAGAGAAGTGTTCTAAGAAAAGCTTTTATAACAGGTTCAGAAATATAAAAGCCATTTCACGATGAGGACATCTCTATCCTTTATTTTGTTAGTCCTTGAAAGGGCTTTTTAGATGTTAACAGCTATGACTGCCTTCCCTCAACCGATGCTCCCTTCTCAGCAATCCTTCTGTTGACATCTCTTTCTTTGCTCTTAGCTTGTCTCTCCCTCTTCCCAACCCCTTAAAACAAAACTTGGCAAGAGCTTGGGATTGAACTTCGGCAGACATTGGGCCACTAAAACACACCCAGTAAGTAGGTTGTGTAAGTCAGATGTCAATTAGAAAAATTATTTCCCCACCTCCAGTGATATACAGAATACTTTCCACACTTCCCTGTGGCAACATCGATACACTGCAGCGACAACTACTAAGCAAAGCTGGTCAGAAAACAGGAAGCATTTTCACCTTAAAATATGCCAAAAGAGATGAAACCATTTTGAAATGCTAGGCTAATGTCCTGCTTCCATTTAAAAATAAACAAAGCTTTTTGCCTAAATCAAATTTAAGTTAACCTCTGCACTTAAAGCAGGTGTATGTGTACGTACACACTTTTTTGGTTATTTCAAACTAAAAAAAATCAGCCGTTTCCTTGTTAAACTTTCCTACAGACAGATAGATGCTGGCAGCATTCCCTGTCTCAAGGGGATAGCTACTTTGAGTATCAGAAGTTCATTAGTAACAATTACAAATTCTACAGCACTTGAGAAGAGGTTGATCCTATTTTATATGCCATGTCAGTTAGCGTATTATAAATCACAGTAGTCCAATTACACAATAGCTAACTTTTAGCACTTATACATTGCTTTGAACACACACTGTGCAACCTTAATTAATTCTTAATGCTGGCATGTAGATATATTACCCTAATTTCACAGATAAAGCAGAAAGGTGAGATAATTTGCCAAAGGCCACTTAGTCTTGGGTGGAGCCAGGACTATAACAGGAAAAGATTCAACTTTGATTCCATGGCTTCCAAGACAGGGCTGTCCAATATCTTGGTCTGATTTCTGCATCGTAGCTAGTTTCTGCTTTGTGAAATAATCTCACGTCCTGTGAATTGAATGCTACTTTCAGGATACTTTCTTCAGAGGGACTATGTGAAGGAAATGTGGAAAAATCACACAAATATTGCCCAGGATCCTTACCTACTGTTTTGTTTATATTATAAAACAGTCCCACAGATTGGAGAAGACAGGTTTCTTCTTGGAAACCCAATCTGTCTTGTTCTCCTGTGAATATTTGTAATTCTCAGTTCTTCAAAAGAATACAGCAAATGTAACCTTGAATCCTAGCACAACAGGATTTTCAGAACTCCTCTCTTAACATTTACTAGTGTTACTGGAATTACATAAAGCTCATGAGTCACACATCCTCGGAATTATCTGTAATATCTCCATAAAGATAAGTGAAACCTTTACATAATCAGAATCCACATTTTTGTTAGCAGTCAGATCACCCCATTTTTAAGTTACCCTGTGAGTAGATGGATGCCATTTGGGCATGTTTTGGGGCATTTAGGAATTTATTTGTTCATTAAGATACCTCTTTTCTGCAAATACCAAGCATTTTTATCCCAAGCAAGCAATAAAATAAGGAAAAATAAATTGTAAAAGCCTTTCACTAAAATATCATTGAATGTAAACAAAAACAAAATTACCAAACCATTAGTCAGCCATATAAACATGAGTACATTTCAGTTGTCCTGAAAGAAGGCTCGAATTTAGCAGTAAGCCACAACTGAGACCCAATTATAACAGCTGATTTACACTTTAACAGTCTCATTTTCTTGCACTTCTTTTTTCCCCCAAACCTTCTCAATTTGTCTGTCCTATAAGGGAAGAGCAGCCACGAAGCTAAAATTTCAGACTTGTTTTTATTAAGGAACCGGTCTTTAGGCATAATAGTACAGAAACTGTAATAAAAGCTTAACTTAAAAAAAAAAAAAAAAGAAAAGGTACAATTTCACTGGTATTAGATTACCAGAATTCCTATTAAGAGACCAAAAATGCCGCTAGATACTAGCCTAAAAATTTGAGTTTTTTAATTTATAAAGTGGTGTTACTTTTACCTTTTTACTCCCCTTCTGCTAGAAATATTTTTAGATTAATCTACTAGTACAGTCATTATACGACATTCTATATATTTAAATACATTAAAATGAGGTTAAAGTTGTCAATATAACATTCTCTCATATTAATGTTCCCTCCTGTTCTTTATCATTATCAATAAGTAGAGAAGTTGTAGAAAGCAAGTGTAACAGCTCTGCCTTCCTATTTGATTTTGCACGCTCAAACTTATCTAGGAGCAGTACACTGCCCAAGCACAACAATTCCTCTCAAAGACAGTTCAGAGCAGAAGCTTTGGAGGCCCTATAAGAACTTTTAATTCCCTAAAGGGAGAGCACAAGGAAAACTACACTCGGAAAACTGAAGGTGGCCACTGCAGGATCTTCCCCGAAGCGTTTGAAAGCTGGGCTCGGCTCTGAGCAGCAGTCAGATCACCTCAGCTAACAGTGAGTTGATGGAACCAGACCCACCACCATCACACACCCCAAGCTGCTTCAGCATAATGAGAAGTTACTTGCAAGGAACTGAACACCCTTCCTTTATGTGTTGCCCATCAGCATCTTTACATGTGTGTAGAGCTTTGTGTTATGGGACCTACAGGCCACGTTTTCAATTTTACGTTTGCCCCTAATTACTCTTTGCAGAGTGTGGTCGTCTTGCCTTGCAGGTAACTACACCTGGCGTTAGCAGGCACAGCCTACCCTGTCCTTCCTTCCCTCTAACCTTCAAAGTCCAAAGATTTCCTTGAACAGACAGCTAGACAAGGTGGTGGATAAACTTGCTGGCTCAAGTCCAAATATGTTTAACAGTTGTAGGGACAAAAAAAGAATAAAAATTAGAATTAAAACGTGATTAGAAGAAAATAAGCCAAACAAAGTACTTATTGAAAATAAGTAGATGCAAAGAAACACAGCTTAGATCACTGCAATTTAAAAGAAAGTTCAGATTCAAGCCAACTACTGAGAACAACTGAAGATTTGGGGCATATTCTGACCATCTATACTCTACGTGCAAAGCACGCAAGAAGGTTGAGGGAATAAGCACACTGAACTTATGAGTGCTGCTGGAGATGAAAAGTCCATGGCTGAAGTGACTACCTTTATGCACTGGGACAACATGAACTTACAGTCTGACAACACTCAGAAAAGATCTAATTACAACACTAACTTCAGCTCTTTGACTAGAGAAGAAAAACATAAACATTTGTTTTAAATCAGTTATTAAGAAGGTTTCAATAAGTCTACATACACTCTTACGTGTGCTCATACCTCGTTTTATTTTGAGTAGTTTACCTCATTTACCTCATGATGTCAAAAATCCCTAAGGAACCAACTCTAACCTTAAACGAGCCAGGGTTAAGCTGTTCCATGGCTTGGCACACAGCGTTTGCACATCTCGGCACGTGCACTTTAACCTCCTGGCCTTAGCAGGACTTTATCATGGAGTCAAAGTTCCTGTGTAATTGAGGAATTAAAACATATGGGGTTTCCTTAACATCAAGGTGAGAACACCTGATGACGCGACTGTGCATCGTCCCATTCAATAAATCTAAGCAAAACCTCGAGAATATGAACGTTGAAATGCAACCTGTTCGAAATAAGCTAACTTAGAAGCAGAATTATGTGAGATAAATACTAACTTGGGGGTAGGGAGTGAATACATGCGGCGGCAAACGGCCAGGGCCACTGTCGGGTTACTGGAGGCTTTTGGAGCTCCCAAGGGGGGATTCCACACGGGTCCTGAACTGACCTTCTCCGCACGAGGTGGCGGTACCGGTCGGCGGGAGGGAAGCCCTCGCGCTCCTCAGGTGAGAGGGATTTGGGGTCAGGCTGGAGCTGACGGGACGCTGAGGCGAACCGACTCCCGCCCCCCCAGCGGCGCGGGCGGGGAAAGTGGCG